>NW_005178810.1:178075-325289 GCF_000350225.1 Chondrus crispus
GTATGCGCGGCAAATTGGATGCGCTTCACCATTCCCGAATTTTCCAGGATCATTGAACCCTTGTCCCAGGTCCTCGAACAAGTGTACATCAAAGCTGGTGGACGGACAAAGCGTGCGGCATCAAAAATAGCACTTGATTCTACATTCTGGAATTCAGATCACGATCAGACATTTACGGTGGTTAAAGAGGCACTTCGAAACGCCGTAATTCTCGCTCATCTAGACTCAGAGAAAATTCTTTGCCTTTTCACGGATGCCTCCGAAACACACTGGGCTGGGACATTAACGCAAATTCCAAAAATCCATTTGGATGAGGACTTCGAAAACCAGCACCATGAACCACTGGCATTTCTTTCCGGGTCCTTCAAGAAGTCCTCATTCCATTGGTCCACTCCTGAGAAAGAAGCTTTTGCCATCGTGACATCCGTGACTCGACTCGACTACATGCTGTTGCGTCCAGAGGGCTTCATTTTATTCACAGACCATAAGAACTTGACTTTCATATTCCACCCTGTTATTGTTAACCCTCGAATAGCGAAGCACACAGTCAACAAAATCGAGCGATGGGCCATGCAACTTTCCGCTTTCCGGTATACGATCAACCATATATCCGGAGATGACAACTGCTGGGCGGATCTTTTATCTCGATGGGGCGGCCGAATTGGTGGTATAATTCATGGGACACTTGGCGCTCTTTTTCAGGCACCAATTGCACCTGACCTCGACCCGGATTTCACGTGGCCAAAGCTAGCAGACATCAAACGCGAGCAGCAGAAAGGCATTTCTGAATGGGGGGAAACACCGCCGTCGACTATCAAGAACGGTCTTTATCGAACCAATAGAAATGCTGTATGGATCCCATCTCGTTCTAAGGAACTTCAGCTACGAATTTGCATCATTGGACATTGTGGGCGAAGCGGACATCGAGGCGTGGACACCACATATGAAAACATCAAAGCACACTTTTGCTGGAAAAAGATGAAGACGGATATCACAGCATTTTGCAACACTTGTATGCACTGCCTTGTAACAATTGGCGGCCAACGTATTCCCAGGCCACTTTCACATGCTATGCATTCCACTACTCCGAACGAGTTGATTCATTTCGATTATTTGTACCTCGGGGAGAGCAACTCTGGACCTGTATATGTCCTCATCATCAAAGACGATGCATCATCCTTCGTGCTTCTGGAAGAAAGCGACGCTGCAGACGCCACAAACACTGTACGCGCCCTGAGAAAATGGTTTTCTCTTTTTGGCGTCTCTCTCTTCTGGGTGTCCGACCGCGGATCTCATTTTAAAAATAAGGTTATGGCTGATCTTAATCGAGCCTTACATTCTCACCACCACTTCACAACTCCATATTCTCCTCAATCGAATGGGACAGTCGAAACTGTGTGCAAAGAAGTACTTCGTGGATGCAGAGCACTGCTGTCGGAATTTCGCCTCAAGGAAACAGAGTGGCCTGAGGTCATTGACATTGTCCAAAGTGTGCTTAACCACTCTGTCAGGCCATCTCTCGGCAATCGCGCTCCAGTGACAGTAATGACAGGAAGACCAGCAGATAATCCTTGAGCGCTTTAGTACCACCAGTTGTCGAACACGCACATTCCTTGGAACTAGTGAAGGCACAGCGCTTGATGGAGATTGATTCCCTCATGAACGCCGTTGACGCGATGCACAAAGATGCGTCGGAGAAACGCACTAGGAAGCGTGAGCAAGCAGTGAAGTCTCACAATCGAAAGACTGGCGTACAAGAGGTCAATTTCGATGTTGGGGATTTTGTTCTTGTTGCCAAGCGAGCTTCCAAAGGCGGTGAGAAGCTTCGCGTCAATTGGACAGGCCCCAGGCGCGTGACACGGGCTGCATCTGATTCTACTTTTGAGATCCAGAACCTATTAACAAATGCGAAGCATGTTGTGCATGCCTCTCGTTTGAAGCTCTATTCAGATTCTCATTTGAATGTTTCAGAGCAGCTTTTAGATTCAATCGCTCACAATGAGGCGCACCTGAATAAGGTTGAACAGCTTCTGGGACTCCGATACAATCCTCAGTCTGAAGTCTATGAAGTTAATGTGAAATGGCAAGATTTTGACTACGAAGAACCGACATGGGAGCCATTCGCAAATGTGCAGGAAGACGTCCCAGCTATTCTGGAGAACTTTCTACAGGATTATTCAGGTCAGGACTTGGTCAAGGCTGCTAGGGATTCCGGCATTTGACTCTCTTGAAGAGGGGACTGCTATCAATATGACTTATTGATTGGTGATTCCTGCTGCATCCTTCTGAGTCAAGCTCCGTCGACTTTAGTCTTTGTCAACCTTAGCCCGTATTAGTTCCTGTTATTCTTTACAGGTCCCAATTTACCTACCGCCCTACATCCCCTATAAGTAATGCCACACTTCATTGCTAGTAAGAAAAAAGATAGAGCACTTCCACCTCTCAACATTTCAACTTACGAGCTGACCACAGTGATCACTACGATTGCTTGTAATTTTCAACATGGCGGGGAACTCAAACTCCAGCCAGGCCCAGCTACAGGGTCAACATCTATTTACGCCCATTGCTCATCCGGAACTACGTCGGCTTGGACAGAAGAGCATCCATGCTTTTTTGCGTGAGCGTGAGCGATATTTGCTACGCATCAATGATGCCCAAGCTACTGGTAGCAGCATTTCAGCAATTTCTCTCAAGTCTTCGCTGGATCCAGACCTTCTCCTATCGCTTGTAGAATTCGACGAATTTGACGGGGTGACCTCCGTTGATGAACTCTCTGAAGAGGCGTTAAAAAATTGGCTGGACGAGAAGGAGACAGTGAACTTCGATACTTTGACAACTACCGAGCTGGATAATTCTATTCGGTCATCTGTTCGAATGAACATCAACGAAAAAATCCTGAACTCCGCATCAAAGCGCTCTTCATGGACTACAAAACTTTTCTTCGTGTCCGACGGTGGGGAGACCTCATTCAGAAAAATCCCAAACAGGCCACCGCACACATTTGTACACTGCTGAAGCCTCCTGCACTCAAGGAAAAAATTGAAAACGACCTTTCCTTGAGTAGGCATGATTTGAAAAAGGATTGGATGCAGTTTTATCGCTACGTTGTTAATCAAGCCGTTCGATGCGACGAATTTGTATCCATTCGGCAGACTACGAGAGATTCTGATTCTGTAACTACGAAGATTGGCGCTGAAAAGCAAGACAAGACAAGAGACGGTTCTGCGAAGTCAGGAAACGGAAATGGCAAATTGAAAAACGATACATATGGTTCCACGCGGAAATGGAACAGAGGCGGCCGAAGCAACCAAGGCACACGAGGAAACAGCAATAGAGGTTCAAACAACTCCACAGATTCACGTTCGAACGGCGCCGGATCTGAAAACACGGGGGGTGTCATTGAGTTACCTTTTTGTTTAAATGTTTCCAAATGTAAGAAACGACATTATGTGAAGGACTGCCCTCTTTCAACAGACGAGGAGAAATATTCTTTGTTAAAAGAATTCTACAAGACTCGATCGGAAAAGGGACGTTTAAGCGTTCTGTCGCAAACACAGGAAGCATGTCATGCGCTGCAAGGTTCAGGACGGTACTTCGCAAAATTGGCGGACAGTGTAAACGTAATCGTCAACGGCGATTACGGTGCGGACCATTCTGCTCTCAGCGAGCAACACGTCAAACAGTGCGCTGATGATGGTGTATATGTTAACACTCTAACCCTTCGCGAACCAATCAGAATGAGTCTAGCTATAGGAGCAAATGCGGAAGAAGATTCGCAAGTTTATTGCGCCCACACAAAGGTCCGTGTTTCTGTTACTCTCAATACTCCAGAAGGACCACTCCGTCTCCGCAACTTGGAATTCCTTGTTTTCAAGGAGTACATGCCCGAAATTCTTATCGCTCGCCCAGTTCTTCAGGCGATAGGATTTAATTTGGACGAGCATCTGAAGCGTGTGCGAAATCAATTCCACGACGCAGACTTTTCGAACATTGGGTTTTCTTCAGCACTTTCCACCAAAGAGGATACTCCCCCAAAAACTCCTGGACGTCTGTCACGTATACTACTTCGCGGTTACACGTCTAACGCCCATACCCAGAACTCCACTGATTCAGAGGAGGTAAATTCAGGGTTCTCTTCGGATGACGGTACCTCTTACAGCGACTCGGAAAACGGTTCACCTGATGAGTCTCCAATTCTTTATGGGGACACTCCAGATGATGGCCCCGTCTCCAAAGATTCTAACATTTCATTTGGAATCGATCAAGAGTCAGACACAGATTCACAATTGAAAGAACGAATTCAGGAAGCCATTCAGGGCGGCCTACCAGAAGAGTATCACGAAGAATTACAGGACTTAGTCTATGGCTACAGGGATATTTTCAGAACAAGGCTGGGGGCTGATCCGCCTGCCAGTGTGCAGCCAATGTGCATTCGCCTCAGGCCAGATGCCATTCCTATTCGTGTTAAAGTCCGCCGATACTCGCCACCGCAAGCCAAATTTCTTCGTAAGAAAGTAGACGAATTACTGTCTCTCGGGCTTGTGCGACGAAACAATTCAAGTGAATGGGCATGCGCACCGCTAATTGTACCAAAGGACGGACTGGAGAAATTCAGATTCACGGTTGACCTGCGACCAGTGAACAGTCAAACAATTCCGCACACCTGGCCGATGCCTGATCTCGAGTCAATAACCTCCGAATTGGCAGGAGATTGCTGCTTTTCCATCATCGATTTATGTCATGGCTACTGGCAGATGCCGCTGGACTCAGAATCGCAAGAATGCCAAAGTTTTATAACGCCCGACGGCGTCTTCACACCCACGCGAGTAATGCATGGGCAGACGAATGCGACTTCCTACTTTCAGAGTACAGTAGGAAACCTATGTCTATCGTTACGGGATAACATTCTCCAATGGCTGGACGACCTTCTCCTTCACCACAAAAATTGCAGAGACCTGCTGGACACCCTCCGAGTCTTTTTCGAAATTTGTAGGAAGGGAAACCTGAAGCTTCATGCAGCCAAGTGCAAACTTTTTCTGCGCGAGGTCACGTGGTGTGGACGTACAATAAGCGCGGATGGAATCAAACTCGACCCGAAACGGTTAGAGGCTATCGTGAATATGCCTCGACCCAAAACTGGTGGTGATTTGCAACAATTTGTATGCGCGGCAAATTGGATGCGCTTCACCATTCCCGAAATTTCCAGGATCATTGAACCCTTGTCCCAGGTCCTCGAACAAGTGTACATCAAAGCTGGTGGACGGACAAAGCGTGCGGCATCAAAAATAGCACTTGATTCTACATTCTGGAATTCAGATCACGATCAGACATTTACGGTGGTTAAAGAGGCACTTCGAAACGCCGTAATACTCGCTCATCCAGACTCAGAGAAAATTCTTTGCCTTTTCACGGATGCCTCCGAAACACACTGGGCTGGGACATTAACGCAAATTCCAAAAATCCATTTGGATGAGGACTTCGAAAACCAGCACCATGAGGCACTGGCATTTCTTTCCGGGTCCTTCAAGAAGTCCTCATTCCATTGGTCCACTCCTGAGAAAGAAGCTTTTGCCATCGTGACATCCGTGACTCGACTCGACTACATGCTGTTGCGTCCAGAGGGCTTCATTTTATTCACAGACCATAAGAACTTGACTTTCATATTCCACCCTGTTATTGTTAACCCTCGAATAGCGAAGCACACAGTCAACAAAATCGAGCGATGGGCCATGCAACTTTCCGCTTTCCGGTATACGATCAACCATATATCCGGAGATGACAACTGCTGGGCGGATCTTTTATCTCGATGGGGCGGCCGAATTGGTGGTATAATTCATGGGACACTTGGCGCTCTTTTTCAGGCACCAATTGCACCTGACCTCGACCCGGATTTCACGTGGCCAAAGCTAGCAGACATCAAACGCGAGCAGCAGAAAGGCATTTCTGAATGGGGGGAAACACCGCCGTCGACTATCAAGAACGGTCTTTATCGAACCAATAGAAATGCTGTATGGATCCCATCTCGTTCTAAGGAACTTCAGCTACGAATTTGCATCATTGGACATTGTGGGCGAAGCGGACATCGAGGCGTGGACACCACATATGAAAACATCAAAGCACACTTTTGCTGGAAAAAGATGAAGACGGATATCACAGCATTTTGCAACACTTGTATGCACTGCCTTGTAACAATTGGCGGCCAACGTATTCCCAGGCCACTTTCACATGCTATGCATTCCACTACTCCGAACGAGTTGATTCATTTCGATTATTTGTACCTCGGGGAGAGCAACTCTGGACCTGTATATGTCCTCATCATCAAAGACGATGCATCATCCTTCGTGCTTCTGGAAGAAAGCGACGCTGCAGACGCCACAAACACTGTACGCGCCCTGAGAAAATGGTTTTCTCTTTTTGGCGTCTCTCTCTTCTGGGTGTCCGACCGCGGATCTCATTTTAAAAATAAGGTTATGGCTGATCTTAATCGAGCCTTACATTCTCACCACCACTTCACAACTCCATATTCTCCTCAATCGAATGGGACAGTCGAAACTGTGTGCAAAGAAGTACTTCGTGGATGCAGAGCACTGCTGTCGGAATTTCGCCTCAAGGAAACAGAGTGGCCTGAGGTCATTGACATTGTCCAAAGTGTGCTTAACCACTCTGTCAGGCCATCTCTCGGCAATCGCGCTCCAGTGACAGTAATGACAGGAAGACCAGCAGATAATCCTTGAGCGCTTTAGTACCACCAGTTGTCGAACACGCACATTCCTTGGAACTAGTGAAGGCACAGCGCTTGATGGAGATTGATTCCCTCATGAACGCCGTTGACGCGATGCACAAAGATGCGTCGGAGAAACGCACTAGGAAGCGTGAGCAAGCAGTGAAGTCTCACAATCGAAAGACTGGCGTACAAGAGGTCAATTTCGATGTTGGGGATTTTGTTCTTGTTGCCAAGCGAGCTTCCAAAGGCGGTGAGAAGCTTCGCGTCAATTGGACAGGCCCCAGGCGCGTGACACGGGCTGCATCTGATTCTACTTTTGAGATCCAGAACCTATTAACAAATGCGAAGCATGTTGTGCATGCCTCTCGTTTGAAGCTCTATTCAGATTCTCATTTGAATGTTTCAGAGCAGCTTTTAGATTCAATCGCTCACAATGAGGCGCACCTGAATAAGGTTGAACAGCTTCTGGGACTCCGATACAATCCTCAGTCTGAAGTCTATGAAGTTAATGTGAAATGGCAAGATTTTGACTACGAAGAACCGACATGGGAGCCATTCGCAAATGTGCAGGAAGACGTCCCAGCTATTCTGGAGAACTTTCTACAGGATTATTCAGATCAGGACTTGGTCAAGGCTGCTAGGGATTCCGGCATTTGACTCTCTTGAAGAGGGGACTGCTATCAATATGACTTATTGATTGGTGATTCCTGCTGCATCCTTCTGAGTCAAGCTCCGTCGACTTTAGTCTTTGTCAACCTTAGCCCGTATTAGTTCCTGTTATTCTTTACAGGTCCCAATTTACCTACCGCCCTACATCCCCTATAAGTAATGCCACACTTCATTGCTAGTAAGAAAAAAGATAGAGCACTTCCACCTCTCAACATTTCAACTTACGAGCTGACCACAGTGATCACTACGATTGCTTGTAATTTTCAACATGGCGGGGAACTCAAACTCCAGCCAGGCCCAGCTACAGGGTCAACATCTATTTACGCCCATTGCTCATCCGGAACTACGTCGGCTTGGACAGAAGAGCATCCATGCTTTTTTGCGTGAGCGTGAGCGATATTTGCTACGCATCAATGATGCCCAAGCTACTGGTAGCAGCATTTCAGCAATTTCTCTCAAGTCTTCGCTGGATCCAGACCTTCTCCTATCGCTTGTAGAATTCGACGAATTTGACGGGGTGACCTCCGTTGATGAACTCTCTGAAGAGGCGTTAAAAAATTGGCTGGACGAGAAGGAGACAGTGAACTTCGATACTTTGACAACTACCGAGCTGGATAATTCTATTCGGTCATCTGTTCGAATGAACATCAACGAAAAGAATCCTGAACTCCGCATCAAAGCGCTCTTCATGGACTACAAAACTTTTCTTCGTGTCCGACGGTGGGGAGACCTCATTCAGAAAAATCCCAAACAGGCCACCGCACACATTTGTACACTGCTGAAGCCTCCTGCACTCAAGGAAAAAATTGAAAACGACCTTTCCTTGAGTAGGCATGATTTGAAAAGGATTGGATGCAGTTTTATCGCTACGTTGTTAATCAAGCCGTTCGATGCGACGAATTTGTATCCATTCGGCAGACTACGAGAGATTCTGATTCTGTAACTACGAAGATTGGCGCTGAAAAGCAAGACAAGACAAGAGACGGTTCTGCGAAGTCAGGAAACGGAAATGGCAAATTGAAAAACGATACATATGGTTCCACGCGGAAATGGAACAGAGCCGGCCGAAGCAACCAAGGCACACGAGGAAACAGCAATAGAGGTTCAAACAACTCCACAGATTCACGTTCGAACGGCGCCGGATCTGAAAACACGGGGGGTGTCATTGAGTTACCTTTTTGTTTAAATGTTTCCAAATGTAAGAAACGACATTATGTGAAGGACTGCCCTCTTTCAACAGACGAGGAGAAATATTCTTTGTTAAAAGAATTCTACAAGACTCGATCGGAAAAGGGACGTTTAAGCGTTCTGTCGCAAACACAGGAAGCATGTCATGCGCTGCAAGGTTCAGGACGGTACTTCGCAAAATTGGCGGACAGTGTAAACGTAATCGTTAACGGCGATTACGGTGCGGACCATTCTGCTCTCAGCGAGCAACACGTCAAACAGTGCGCTGATGATGGTGTATATGTTAACACTCTAACCCTTCGCGAACCAATCAGAATGAGTCTAGCTATAGGAGCAAATGCGGAAGAAGATTCGCAAGTTTATTGCGCCCACACAAAGGTCCGTGTTTCTGTTACTCTCAATACTCCAGAAGGACCACTCCGTCTCCGCAACTTGGAATTCCTTGTTTTCAAGGAGTACATGCCCGAAATTCTTATCGCTCGCCCAGTTCTTCAGGCGATAGGATTTAATTTGGACGAGCATCTGAAGCGTGTGCGAAATCAATTCCACGACGCAGACTTTTCGAACATTGGGTTTTCTTCAGCACTTTCCACCAAAGAGGATACTCCCCCAAAAACTCCTGGACGTCTGTCACGTATACTACTTCGCGGTTACACGTCTAACGCCCATACCCAGAACTCCACTGATTCAGAGGAGGTAAATTCAGGGTTCTCTTCGGATGACGGTACCTCTTACAGCGACTCGGAAAACGGTTCACCTGATGAGTCTCCAATTCTTTATGGGGACACTCCAGATGATGGCCCCGTCTCCAAAGATTCTAACATTTCATTTGGAATCGATCAAGAGTCAGACACAGATTCACAATTGAAAGAACGAATTCAGGAAGCCATTCAGGGCGGCCTACCAGAAGAGTATCACGAAGAATTACAGGACTTAGTCTATGGCTACAGGGATATTTTCAGAACAAGGCTGGGGGCTGATCCGCCTGCCAGTGTGCAGCCAATGTGCATTCGCCCCAGGCCAGATGCCATTCCTATTCGTGTTAAAGTCCGCCGATACTCGCCACCGCAAGCCAAATTTCTTCGTAAGAAAGTAGACGAATTACTGTCTCTCGGGCTTGTGCGACGAAACAATTCAAGTGAATGGGCATGCGCACCGCTAATTGTACCAAAGGATGGACCGGAGAAATTCAGATTCACGGTTGACCTGCGACCAGTGAACAGTCAAACAATTCCGCACACCTGGCCGATGCCTGATCTCGAGTCAATAACCTCCGAATTGGCAGGAGATTGCTGCTTTTCCATCATCGATTTATGTCATGGCTACTGGCAGATGCCGCTGGACTCAGAATCGCAAGAATGCCAAAGTTTTATAACGCCCGACGGCGTCTTCACACCCACGCGAGTAATGCATGGGCAGACGAATGCAACTTCCTACTTTCAGAGTACAGTAGGAAACCTATGCCTATCGTTACGGGATAACATTCTCCAATGGCTGGACGACCTTCTCCTTCACCACAAAAATTGCAGAGACCTGCTGGACACCCTCCGAGTCTTTTTCGAAATTTGTAGGATGGGAAACCTGAAGCTTCATGCAGCCAAGTGCAAACTTTTTCTGCGCGAGGTCACGTGGTGTGGACGTACAATAAGCGCGGATGGAATCAAACTCGACCCGAAACGGTTAGAGGCCATCGTGAATATGCCTCGACCCAAAACTGGTGGTGATTTGCAACAATTTGTATGCGCGGCAAATTGGATGCGCTTCACCATTCCCGAATTTCCAGGATCATTGAACCCTTGTCCCAGGTCCTCGAACAAGTGTACATCAAAGTTGGTGGACGGACAAAGCGTGCGGCATCAAAAATAGCACTTGATTCTACATTCTGGAATTCAGATCACGATCAGACATTTACGGTGGTTAAAGAGGCACTTCGAAACGCCGTAATACTCGCTCATCCAGACCCAAAGAAAATTCTTTGCCTTTTCACGGATGCCTCCGAAACACACTGGGCTGGGACATTAACGCAAATTCCAAAAATCCATTTGGATGAGGACTTCGAAAACCAGCACCATGAACCACTGGCATTTCTTTCCGGGTCCTTCAAGAAGTCCTCATTCCATTGGTCCACTCCTGAGAAAGAAGCTTTTGCCATCGTGATATCCGTGACTCGACTCGACTACATGGTGTTGCGTCCAGAGGGCTTCATTTTATTCACAGACCATAAGAACTTGACTTTCATATTCCACCCTGTTATTGTTAACCCTCGAATAGCGAAGCACACAGTCAACAAAATCGAGCGATGGGCCATGCAACTTTCCGCTTTCCGGTATACGATCAACCATATATCCGGAGATGACAAGTGCTGGGCCGATCTTTTATCTCGATGGGGCGGCCGAATTGGTGGTATAATTCATGGGACACTTGGCGCTCTTTTTCAGGCACCAATTGCACCTGACCTCGACCCGGATTTCACGTGGCCAAAGCTAGCAGACATCAAACGCGAGCAGCAGAAAGGCATTTCTGAATGGGGGGAAACACCGCCGTCGACTATCAAGAACGGTCTTTATCGAACCAACAGAAATGCTGTATGGATCCCATCTCGTTCTAAGGAACTTCAGCTACGAATTTGCATCATTGGACATTGTGGGCGAAGCGGACATCGAGGCGTGGACACCACATATGAAAACATCAAAGCACACTTTTGCTGGAAAAAGATGAAGACGGATATCACAGCATTTTGCAACACTTGTATGCACTGCCTTGTAACAATTGGCGGCCAACGTATTCCCAGGCCACTTTCACATGCTATGCATTCCACTACTCCGAACGAATTGATTCATTTCGATTATTTGTACCTCGGGGAGAGCAACTCTGGACCTGTATATGTCCTCATCATCAAAGACGATGCATCATCCTTCGTGCTTCTAGAAGAAAGCGACGCCGCAGACGCCACAAACACTGTGCGCGCCCTGAGAAAATGGGTTTCTCTTTTTGGGGTCTCTCTCTTCTGGGTGTCCGACCGCGGATCTCATTTTAAGAATAAGGTTATGGCTGATCTTAATCGAGCCTTACATTCTCACCACCACTTCACAACTCCATATTCTTCTCAATCGAATGGGACAGTCGAAACTGTGTGCAAAGAGGTACTTCGTGGATGCAGAGCACTGCTGTCGGAATTTCGCCTCAAGGAAACAGAGTGGTCTGAGGTCATTGACATTGTCCAAAGTGTGCTTAACCACTCTGTCAGGCCATCTGTCGGCAATCGCGCTCCAGTGACAGTAATGACAGGAAGACCAGCAGATAATCCCTTGAGCGCTTTAGTACCACCAGTTGTCGAACACGCACATTCCCTGGAACTAGTGAAGGCACAGCGCTTGATGGAGATTGATTCCCTCATGAACGCCGTTGACGCGATGCACAAAGATGCGTCCGAGAAACGCACTAGGAAGCGTGAGCAAGCAGTGAAGTCTCACAATCGAAAGACTGGCGTACAAGAGGTCAATTTCGATGTTGGGGATTTTGTTCTTGTTGCCAAGCGAGCTTCCAAAGGCGGTGAGAAGCTTCGCGTCAATTGGACAGGGCCCAGGCGCGTGACACGGGCTGCATTTGATTCTACTTTTGAGATCCAGAACCTATTAACGAATGCGAAGCATGTTGTGCATGCCTCTCGTTTCAAGCTCTATTCAGATTCTCATTTGAATGTTTCAGAGCAGCTTTTAGATTCAATCGCTCACAATGAGGCGCACCTGAATAAGGTTGAACAGCTTCTGGGACTCCGATACAATCCTCAGTCTGAAGTCTATGAAGTTAATGTGAAATGGCAAGATTTTGACTACGAAGAACCGACATGGGAGCCATTTGCAAATGTGCAGGAAGACGTCCCAGCTATTCTGGAGAACTTTCTACAGGATTATTCAGATCAGGACTTGGTCAAGGCTGCTAGGGATTCCGGCATTTGACTCTCTTGAAGAGGGGACTGCTATCAATATGATTTATTGATTGGTGATTCCTGCTGCATCCTCCTGAGTCAAGCTCCGTCGACTTTAGTCTTTGTCAACCTTAGCCCGTATTAGTTCCTGTTATTCTTTATATGTCCCATTTTACCTACCGCCCTACATCCCCTATAAGTAATGCCACACTTCATTGCTAGTAAGAAAAAAGGCAGAGCACTTCCACCTCTCAACATTTCAACTTACGAGCTGACCACACACAGATGACGACCTCCATTTTTATAATGACTCAAAAATCCCTTTGCTGTAACTTTGCCTAGTGTCCTCCGACCACGACGAGAATTACGCGTTGCCTGGGTCTCCAATGCTCCTCTCTTCCGTTTGCGGGATCCTCGACCGGACGGATTTCCAAGATTCGGATTTGGAACGAACCCATGCCTATCAATCTGAAATTCGTCTCTAGCGAGCCTCATGCGAGTAGAAACTGCTGCAAGAGGAGCGTTACCATCGCTTAGGTTTTGAATCCCAGCTTGCAGATAATCAATAGTCTTAGAAAGGGCATCTGTTCCAAGCTGGAAGGCGAGGCGATGCATGTGATCGAATAGACTCTTTCCATTTGCTCAGGACACATGTCGTTCCAATTCCTTCTTCTCATATGCCTCAGAGGTAATTGCCTTCCCTTCTATATCGTGCTGATTCTCTTCATCTTCAACGTCTGCGTCCAGTTCTAGTCGTCTGCTACTATCTTGACAGACGGTAATTGCAAGCATAGATTCGTCGTTTAGCCGATTGCTATCGTGTTCACTGCGTCTATATACTTCGCGATCAAACTCCTCAGCGATACCCTGCGCTTCTCGCCACTGCTTCATCATCTTCTCACGCTGATAGAATATATAAATTTCAGCCCAGTCTTCCTCATTTCCATGGTGCAATCTTCAACCTGCACCGTTTCAGGCAATTCCATTTGCTCTGCTTGAAGAGCCTGACATTTCTTTTGAGGACAAGTACGTGCTATGTGTCCCACTTGGTCACAATCAAAACATGTACGCGTTTCAATGCGTGTACCTTTGGGCTTGAAGCCCTTACGATGAGTGCCCCATTTCTTGTTACCGGCCGCCAGAGCGAGGCCCTTTTCAATCAAACCATTTCTAGAGTATGATGCAGTACGGTTCACACGACCTTCGAATTCCTTTTCTTCAAATTCTTGAAGAAGTCGGGCAGAAGCTGACTTCCAGGTCAGCATCTCATTCACTGTCTGAAGGCTTGCCAAGACTTGGCCATATGGAGATTTACTCTTATCTCCAAAGGATGCCAATAGCATGGCCACTTGCAAATCTTCCGTGATTTTGCAGTCCATGCTGGCAAGGCGATTAAATATTTTCTCGAAGGTATCGATGTACTGAGGCATCTCTTGGTTCGAGTACTTCACACGAGACAAGCGACTCTGCAACTGAACCCGAGTTGCTACATTCACGACCGCATATCTTTCCTTAAGACGACCCCACATCTTGTAGGGATTCTTCTTTTCCGAGATACATACTCGAAGGGGACGATCCCCGAATCCCTGGACAATGATGGCCCGAGCCTGTGCAATGGCCAACTGAGATTCCGCCGAGAGCGTCAATGGATCATTAGCTCCAAAAGCGTCTCCTTCCACAACGTACAGCAATTCCTTGCTTTGCAATGCCGCCTCAGTACGGACCTGCCACAGCTGGAAGTCTTCATGCGGTTTACCGTAAACTTTGTGGATGCGGCGACTGTCCTCTGTAAGATAACTCCTCTCCGCCCTGGGTTGGGTGAGAGGCGGATGTATTAGCGAGGGAGCACGCGACGTAGAGGCAACGCGCTAATTGAACCGATCGGACGACCTCGCGAAAAGGGAGGGGCTCACTGGCCGGTTACGCGCAGTCGCCCCGTGGTGCGTGAACGGGAGCGACCGGTAACGGGTTGGAAGCCAGCGCGCGCGACAGACAACCGAAAACGGACGTACGTAGGCGCAAAAGGGACGGGGGCGAGCTTGCCCCCGTTTACTGGTGGGGACGGGTGCCAGGTCTTAACACCGCAGAGGGACGCCTCGGACACCTGTCCCAGTACAGTAGTACAGTACCTGCCGCCTAGTGCGTGCCGGGTACTGTACACAATTAAAAAACTAGCGCCATAATTGCTACTACCGCACGGACGCTGCTACTACACGTGTGCACTACTGTACACGCGTGGTGCTTACAGACTACCGCACGGACCACACGTGTGCTAACGCGCACACGTAACACGCGTAGACTACCGCTCGGACGACACGTGCACTACTGTACACGTACGCCGGATTACGACCGCTCGGCATGCGCGCGCGCTCGCTACACGTGGGCACAGCCGCCCACGTGTATACCGTATACGGCCGTCCGATGACCTCCGCGCGCTCACGCCGGTCATTATACTACAGACCTCCCCCCTTAGCTTTCGCTACGTCCCCGTAGCGACCCTCTACTCGAGCGCGCGGGTCCGTTCCGGACGTTTCCTTCTATCGCGCACGATGCGGGAACAGAAGCCCCTCCGTGTGGACGATCATGCCCCCTGGCTCGTCAGCGAGCTGGCGGTATATAACGCCGCGAGTTCATCTGATTCGGAGAGCGCGTCTTCCGATTCTCCCCACGCGATCCACACTGACCCCCCCAATTCTTCCCCAACACTCCCCTGCGAACTCAGAAGCCTCCTCCGACAGCGACGACGACATCCCCCTACAGCGGCTCTTCAACCAACCCATGGACGGTCACCGCGACACTTCTGCTGCGCGCGCGTACAGGCAGCCGTTGAGCCCGCCTTGGGCTCCGGCAGCGACGCCGGTCGGTCCCACCTTCCAACCGCGGCGACGCCTTCGCGACGGCCTGCAACCGTCCACTGGAGTGGCGGGGCCCGCGCAAGCGCCAATCGATTCGCCCGTACCGGTCGCTTTGCCACCGCTGGGCGCCCAAGCAACACAGTCCTCGCGGCTGCCCCTCGCGGGCGTGGCTCCAAGAATGGTCGAGGCGGACCCGGGGCTCCCCGTGGAGCTGCCGCCGCCTCCCATGTCGCCGCTGCCCGCTGCGGGTACGGCGCTCACAAGGGCCGCTTCCGAGGCGCCGTACGCGGCGCCGGCGCCGTCGAGTAGCGTAGCGCTTGCGCAGGCCGGACGGGGAGCGACAACGTCGCTGGGGCGGGTATTCACCGCCCCGAGTACCCCGGGCTGGCTGCGCAGCGGCGTCGGTTCCGTGCGGTCGCTGTGGCCCGGGTCCTCGATGGACCACCGCCGCCGGCGCGCACGCCGACGCGCCGCGGGCCGCAAGCCTCCGCTTACGGTCGAGGAGTATGTTCAGCGGAACTTGCTGGACGCGGCGAGGTTCGCGGCCATTCCGATGGTGCGCGCGATCAAGACTCCGTCCGGACGCGGTGCCGTGGCGCAAGAGAACCGCGCCGGCGCGTGGAAGGCGCGGTGGCGTCACGCTCCGTGTCGGACGCCGGCCGCGGCGGGCAGTGACTTGCTCTATGTCCGCTGCGAGGGCGAGGAAAAGTACCACATCTCGCTGCTGAACCTCTTCGGTCGGTATCGCCGCTACGAGGGCCTCGCGCCCGACGTCCGCTCGGTGGCCTTTCCGCGGCCTTTAGACATCTGGTACAGCGTCGCGAACCGAGCGCGGTGGGGTGAGGACGCAGCGCGCGAGAGTCGGCTGCATTGGCGCCGGGTGGACGATTTCTTCCACATGTGGCACAGCACCGAGTTTTTCTCGGTGCCCAGCGCCGCGCGGCGCGGCCTGTACCCCGCGCTCCCGCCGAACTGGTCGACGTTCGAGGCGCCGGAGTACCTGTGCGTACCGACGCCGAGCGTCATGGCGTGCGTGGCGGCGCATTGCTTGCCGCTCGGCCGATCGGAATCCGCGGAAACGGAGCGAACGCGCGTCTTGGTGCACGCGATCATGCTTTCCGAATGGGCGGTCTTGGCCTTCCTGTGCTTCTTGCACGCCGCTCGCGAGGGACTGCCGTTCTTCACGAAGTGCCCCGACCCGCGGCTGATCGCGCGGCGCGAGGAACCGTTCGGTGAGCGCGGCCTGCTCTTCCGCCTCTCGGCGGGGCTCATCGATTTAATCCGCTCGGTCGGTATCGCGGAGATCCTCGAGGGTACGGCGTTTGACGCGACGTGCGCGACGCAGCTGTTGGCCTTCACCGAGGGTATGGATTGGAGCGGCCGGCCGGACTTCGTGTGGTTCAGCTGGAACCAGCGGTGTACCCTACCGATGCCCTCCGGAGCCGAGGCCGAGACCGGTGCCGATGGTGGCAGCGCGGCCCCCGGTCCAGCGGACGCGACCGTCGCGGTCGACGTGGACGGCGCAGTCGACACGGTCGACGCGGGTGACACGGGCGGCTTGCTCGCCGATGCCGATGTCGCGCCGCCGCACGATGCGGGAACCAGTGCGGTGAGGAGCGTCGTCGAGACCGCGGTACCGGCCCGCGGCGGATCCGCTCGCGTGGCCTCGATCCAGAGCGACTCACCGAAGGGGTTAAGAGAACCCCCCGGTGTCGTGGGAATTTCGCCCCCCACCTCAAGCCCCCCGCACATCAGCGTGGTGACCGGTACCGAAGGCGATCATCGTCCCGTTCCGATGCCTCCTCCTCCCGCTCTGCAACCGTCCGGCGGGTCTTCCCCGGAGCGCCTCCGTGAGGAGGCCGCGTTCACTGCCCTGCAGTACGCTTGCTCCTTCGAGGGGGCAACAGTTCCTTCGTCGGTTGAGCAGGCGCTGCTGCAGGCGCGCGAGTCGATGCACCAAGCCAAGCAGCTGGAGACGACCGTCGCGGCGCTCCGAGAGGCCTCCACCGCGGCGGAGCGTGAGCGCGTCGAGCATCACGAGAAGCTCCGCGGCGTGCAGGACATCCTCGCGGTCGTCAGCCAACGTCTCGCGGCGCCGCCGATGCCTGCCGTTACGGTCGGGGCCTCGCGCCCCGCGCCCGAAGATGCCGCGGCGGCTCCGCCGGCAAAGCGAACGCGTCGTTCTTGAGCCCCGACCCGTTGGTCGCCCCCTTTCGCGTAGCCCATTAGGGGCTTCGCCCACAGTAAACAGAGCCGATTAGCGGTGTTCCTTGCCTTTTCCTTTTGGTGCGTGCGGGCGGCAGTGCACGACGCGCGCGAGCGAGGTCGTCCTGACGGTTCGGCCATGCGAGGCCGGAAGGAGTGCTACGCGGGCGCGCTTGTCCGTCCTTGGCGCGTACGCCAATGTCGGTCGATGAAAGGTTGCGGGAGCCCCTCGGAGGGCTCGTAGGTATCGTCGGAAGCGGCGTACCCGTACCAGCGAACCTTGTACTCGATGCCGCCGCGGGTCATACGGTGTCCGACGATGCGGTCAACGACGTATTCCGCGCGGGGCGTTGTGGCTTGTGCGTCCGATGCAGATGGAATGGCCGAGGTGACAGTGTCCCCCCGCCCGCGTGGCATTTTTGTGACGCGGTCGATGCTCACGCGGTTCTCCACACCGTCCTGCTCGATGAGGACCGTGGTGTCCGTAGCGAAGCGCACGCAAAACGGCCCCTCTGTCCTTGGCAGAAGTTTGACAGAGAGCTCGTCCGTTCCAGTCGTACCTTGCGCACGCGTGCGCCGCTCGACGCTTGTCAACGGGCGGGGCGGGCGATCAACGTAGACAAAATCGCCCGCCACAGCGACCGGACGGAAGCGGACCTTCTTGTCAAAATCGTCCTTGTACCGCTTTTGCGATGCGGATAATTTCGTCCGAGCGCGGTCGAGAGCGTCGCAAAGCTTGCGCAGCGTGGCGCGCTTGTACTGCACCGGGGTCCGCGGGTCCTCTCCATGGGTCCCCGCGTCCTGCGGCACAGTACCGGGGAGGATTAAACCGGACGGTGGCCGCGTTAACACCAGGTCGAACGGAGTCGTCTCCGTCGACCGGTGGACCTGCGTATTGTACGCGAAGGTCAGCGGCTGCACGTAGTCGTCCCAATCGCGCTGGTGCTCCTCCACGTAGTGCCGGAGGCGTTGCACCAGCGTGCGATTGAACCGTTCGGTCTGCCCATTCGACTGGGGGTGGTAGGCTGTCGTGAGATAATGCCGCACCCCCAGGAGGGCGCATACCGCGTCGAAGAACTTCGCAGCGAACTGGGGGCCATTGTCGGTTAGTACGTAGCGCGGCGCTCCGTAAACGTAGACCCAGTTGTCTAAAAACGCGTTTGCGACGACCGAAGCGGTTGTGGTCCGGAGCGGGATACTGCGCGTTAGCTTGGAGAACTGGTCGGTAATTACCAACACGTGTTGGTTTCCGTGCGCGGTATTGGGCAGGGGCCCCAGGAGGTCCATCGCGACAAACTCCAAGGGGCCCGCCGCGGGGAACAGCTTGAGATCCTTTTGAGCGAATGCTGTCTCAGTGCTGTCCTACACAATGAGTACTACTCATTGAGTAGGACAGAACAAGCGTAGGGTACTACTTCATTTAAAATACAGAACAAGTACATACGCGTCGCTCCCGGGTGACCTGCCAACCTCGTATGGTGTTCCAGGTACAGTACCCGGGGGCGCAACCGAGTCGGTACCACGCGCTGCAGGGTTCCGTCCAGCGGGGACGTCCTCACGAGAAATCCGTAACGGTCGATGTCGAACTTCGAGTTCGGCGTCCCGACGGTTTCCGCGGCGAAGCGACAGAAGGCGTCCTCAGCTTGTTCGCGTAGAAATTCCTCAACCGAGATGGACGCAGCGTCGCATTCTTCGAGAGTTATCGCGAGCGCGTGATAACCGTCCGGACGGTCTTGCGGCGGGTCCCAGTGCACATTGTCCAGGAGGGCCTCGCTGCCCTCATCGTACTGGACCGCGAAGTACGGGACCTCATCATCGACCGGTTCGGTGTCTCCTCCCTCGGTACGTAAGCGCGATACGCCGTCCGCGAGTTGGTGCTTGACGCCTGGGCGGTACTGTACCTCATAGTCGTACTCCGCCAAGCGCAGGCGCCAGCGAGCGAGCCGACCGGAACTGTCCGCTAAATTGAGGACCCAGCGTAGGGCCTCGTGATCCGAGGGAGGTTGAACGCGCTTCCGTATAGGTACGGCCGTAGGGTGAGGATGCTCCACACTACGGCCAAGCATTACTTTTCGGTAGTCGTATAATTGCGCTCCGCGTCGGTCACCGCGCGGCTCCAATATCCGATCGGTCGAGTACCTCCATCGGGTTTCTCCTGTAGAAGGGCGCAATCCACTTGGTGTCCGCACGCGTCGGTGTCCAGCGTATATTTCCGTCCGTAGCGGGGCAGCGCGAGGATTGGCGGCGACACGAGGCGCCGCTTCAATTCCTCAAACGCCGCGTGTTCCGCATCGGTTAAGATCTCAAACTCGTAGGGCTGATTCTTGCCGGTCTTCTTGTTCAGCGGCGCAGCGACCTTCGCGAATCCTTGCACAAACCGTCGGTAAACGTTGCACATCCCGAGAAAAGATCGCAGTTCCGTTTGGTTCGTAGGCGCGCGCGCGCGTTCGATCGCGATGACGTTGCGTTGCTCCACCTCCAACCGTCCCGGACGAATGACCTGCCCGAGATAGGTTACGGAGGTGTCGAAAAACGCGCACTTCGCCAATTTTAGCGACACGCCCGCCGTATGTAGAAGCCGTAGTACCTCGCGCACGTGTGCCATATGTTCCGTAACGGTTCGCGAGTAGACGATGACGTCATCGAGGTACACCAGCGCGGTCTCCCATTTCACGCGGGACAGGATGATGTCGACCGCTCGTTGAAATGTCGCGGGCGCGTTTTTGAGACCGAACGGCATGCGTAGAAAGCGGTAGAGGCCCGAATGGCGACGCGAACGTTGTTTTATCGCGATCCTCCTCGGCGATCTCCACCTGCCAATACCCGCTATTACAGTCTAGCGTGGTAAAGACAGTGGCATCGCCGAGCGAGTCGATACATTCGTCCATGCGCGGTAGTGGGTAGGAGTCGCGAACCGTAACGGCGTTTAGCTTGCGATAGTCCACGCAGAACCGCATGGTCCCGTCCTTTTTAGGGACGAAGACCACGGGGCTCGCCCACTCGGCCGATGTCGGTTCGATGACTCCCGCGCGCAGCATGCGGTCGATTTCCTTCTTCTCCTTCTCGCGTGCGATGGGTCCGGCTCGGTAGGGTGCTTGGTAGATCGGCTTCGCGCCGGGCTTCAGCTCGATGCGATGCTTCGTAGCGTCGATCCTACCCAAGTGGCGGGACCACATGTCCTTGAACTCGGACCTCATGTCCATAATTTCCGACCGGACGGTACTGTCTTCTGCCCCAATATGGGCGTCTTCTTCCGACGAGCGGGTCTTCTCCGCGTCCGTATCGGTCCGCTCATCCGCGTTAGCGGGATTGCCACTGTGGGCGTCGTCCGTTTCCGGTTCTTCGCGTCGCGCGCCTCCTCCCGTAGCGGTGGTGGATTTAATTCCGCCATCGTCCGTAACGGGTCCTTCTCGTCGCGCCCATTCCTCCGTAGCGGTCGAGGAATTATTTTTGTTCCCTCCCCCTTCCTTAGCGTCGGCCTCTCCGGGGATCGGCACGCCAAGTGTCAGGATGTGTGTAGGGGATGGCAACGCGAGACCAACAACGGTATGCTTGGGGACGTGGGCCGCGCGGCTTCCGAAGTTGCTAACAAGCACCGTAAACGGCTCGCCCGGGAAGAGGTCCATGACCCCCTGGGCCATCAGGCATAAATTCTTATGCGCCGTTTTGCGGTGTTTTTGCAGGAAGCAAAGCCCCCCAACCGGTGTTGCGACGCGTACCATCGCTTGGGTCATCGGGGGTATCGTCACCCCCTTGACCACGCGAATTTTCCGTGACGATACGTTCGTCGGGAACTGCGCGCGCTTCCGGTCGGCCGAATTTTCCTCCTGCGGGAGCTGCTGCGACGGTCCCCTCGAGGCCATCTTGCGGTCGTGCCTCGAGGGTGTTACTCCCGTCAGCGCTACGGACGGCGCATGATGGAACAGCACCTTCCTCTGCGGTGGCAGGATCGCCTTCAAGTGGCGATCCAGGAACGTAGTTCCGAGGATACAGTCCACCGCAAGGTTGGTGCCGACCAAGAACGGTACGCGCGCGACGAACTCACCAATCCGGACGTACAGCTTGAGCTCGCCGAGGGCCTTCATCGACCTATTCGAAGCGTCGATGAGCGGCGGGCTCCGCGCGGACTGGATGGAAGCGCACCACGGTTCTTCCACACAGCGTAGGTGGATTAGATTCGGGCCGGCGCCCGAATCTAGAACCGGCGTGATAGCGCGCATCATCGCGCGTCGTTGTCCGACCGTTGCGGTGACCTTGTAATTTTGCTTCTTGAAGAAGCAAATTGCCGCTTCGTCCGTTCGGCTCTGCGATTGCGCGCGTACCGAAGCGGTCGACGGGGTGCCTTGTTTATTGAGGCTTGGCACGGGGAGGATCGTTAACGCCTCTACGCGTCCTCCCCGGCTTCCCCCGTCATCCCAAGGTCCTCGGGCCCCTCGTCCGTCAGCGGTAACGCGGGGTCTTCCGATTGGACGGTCTCGCGCGGCTCGACCACGTTGATACCCGCGGGAGCCTGCGCACCCGAATTTCGCCACGCGGTCGGCGGTTGACGCTCGAACGGCGAACCTGGGCGGAGACCTTGACGGATCCGAAGCTTTTGATAATTGGCCTCGCGGGCCTGCAAAAGCTTCGAACGCAGCGCGCTATTCGCCACTACAGGACATTGCTCCTGTCGGTGGGTCAGGTCCAGACAGAACCGACACGGCGGGGGTCCAGGTAATCCTTGGTTGAAGAACCGGACCCGCTGGTTCTGTACTGGCCTTCCGTACGGATATGCGCGCGCGTCACCTTGTTGGGCGGGCGCCATCGGTGCGCCCGCCGGGGACGAGGCAGGTGACGGATGGTAGCTAGTCGGCGGCGAGCTAAGCGAGCTCGGCGTCGCCGACTGGTCCGTCACCGCCAGTATCTCCTCCGTTTCGGTTCCGCGCGCTGTCGGGAGTTCAGACAGGGACTCGACCGACAGCACGGGCCTTGTCCGCGCGTTGCGCGTGAACCTTCTCACCGAATCGGACGGTGCTTGAGGCGACGCAAGCGAGGTCGCCTGTCTTCGAGCCGAGCGGTGCGTCTCGCCTATCGCTTGCGCGTACCGTGCCACTGCTTGGTAGTCCACGCCCGGATGCGTCGCGAGATAATTCCGCACCTGCGCGCACGTCGCTGGCAGAAGTCCCTCAACGAAAAAGGACTTCAAGCGCCTGTCCGAAAATACGGTTCCGCAGCGCAACGCCTTGTCCCACAAATGGTTAGTGTACACCTCCTCCGTCATATTAGAGCTCTGACGGAAGGAGGTGACATCACCGACCGCTTCGGAAATAACTTCGTCAGTCGCATACGTGCGCAATAAAAAGTTAACAACTTCCGCGTAGGTTTCGAGCATATCGCGCTGCTCCGCATCGACCGCCATGGGGTTCCCATGTAGCCTGGACAGCAAGGCGTGAGCCTGCCCACTCAAATAGAACTGGAAACACCATACGGTCGCGCCTTCGCTGACCCCATTGTAGTTGCAGGCCATCTTGAAGCGCGCGAGAAATCCTAGCACGGCGATTGGATCTTGACCACCGAATGTGTGGGTTTTCAGCTGGACGTCCAACTTCTTCCGATATCGGTTAACTCGCCGCGCGGTACTCGCGTCGTAGCGCGCGCTGCGATTTTCCAGCCTATACGTGCGGTAGTCGACGGCCTTGGTGAACAGGTCGTTCAGCGGCCTGATCACCGGCAACCGTTTCGGATCCCGCCTGGGGGCAGACCGGCGGTCTCTGCCCCTGCGATGGCGGCCTCCTTCTCCGCCGGGGCTACTGTAGCCCCCCGGATCGGAGTCTTCTCGCCTGAACCGACGCCGGTCGCGCCCATTGCGGCCTCTGCGGGCGCTTCTGCGCAATCCGTCCGACTCGGTGTCCTCGTCATCGGAGGGGTATCCACCTCCTCCGGCATCGCGGTATGGCGCGTAGCGTCCGTCGCGGTTATCATCCGAGGGGTAACCGACCCCTCCGGCATCGCGGTATCACGCGTAGCGTCCGTCGCGGTTCTTGCGCGCCGCCCTGTGGCGACGTCTTGTGTCTTCTTCCTCGGAGGGGTTTTCTGTACCCTCCGAGGTGTAGCCTTGAGCGCCGGGTGCGCTTCTTCTGCTCGACCGATACGGCTGTCGCTTTTCTGTCGCGAAGCGCCCCAGGCGGTTTTCTGTCCCGCGGGGGCCAGCCGTATCGGCGAGTACGGGAGGGCCATTTTCTGTAGGCCCTCCTGTAGCACCATAAATTGGTGGGAGGTAAATGGTCTTACCCTCCGGGTGAGGGGCCATTGTACCAAGCCCGGGTGCGGCGCCGATCGGTTCAGCGTGCGTTAGCGTAGGATCCGGAGCGGTTGAGTCGCGCTGCTCGCGTGCCTCGACTCCTGCTCCGGCGAAGGTCGTGGCCAGACGATTGGCCACGGCGGAGCTGATCGCTCCCTTTAGAGCCTGCCGGACGGGGATTCTTCATCTACAGTGGTGACCGCGGTCACCACCTCGCATTGGACTTGAGCGGGTAGAAGTTCGTCCAAAAGCGATGGTATCGCGCGGCGTACGTGCGCGTCCACGAGCGCGGGCACCGTTCGGTCGAGGCATACGCGCGCTACCTGGGGGAGTTCCGTAGCGAGGAACTCCTCGACCCAGGCCTGGATGCGCGGCTGAATCGCGTCGACCATCCATTGGACGCGATTCTCAGTGCCTGCCGACGCGGCCGGCGTAACATCCGATGCGGACGCTCGCGTGCGGCCCGGTCGCGGTGGCGGTCGTAGCAGGGCTTCCGGGTTCTCTACCCGGGGGCGCGGTGCGCCACTGCCATTGCGGGTGCTCAGACGCCCGGAGGCGGAGTCTCCCCTTTGATCCGGTCGGTTCATCGTCGAATACGTTTCGCGATCGACGCGGTGATTTCTCAACCTTTTCCGTCCGTACGGTTCTGCGCGCGATCGAGCGACTACGCGTGCGGCTCAACCTCGACAGTTATCCCCTCCACAAGAGTACCAAATGTGGGATAACTCCTCTCCGCCCTGGGTTGGGTGAGGGTCGGAGGCTATTAGCGAGGGAGCACGCGACGTAGACGCGACGCGCTAATTGAACCGATCGGACGAGCTCGCGAAAAGGGAGTGGCTCACTGGCAGGTTACGCGCAGTCGCCCCGTGGTGCGTGAATGGGAGCGACCGGTAACGGGTTAGAATCCAGCGCGCGCGACAGACAACCGAAAACGGACGTACGTAGGCGCAAAAGGGACGGGGGCGAGCTTGCCCCCGTTTACTGGTGGGGACGGGTGCCAGGTCTTAACCCCGCAGAGAGACGCCTCGAACACCTGTCCCAGTACAGTAGTACAGTACCTGCCGCCTAGTGCGTGCCGGGTACTGTACACAATTAAAAAACTAGTGCCATAATTGCTACTACCGCACGGACGCTGCTACTACACGTGTGCACTACTGTACACGCGTGTTGCTTACAGACTACCGCACGGACGACACGTGTGCTAACGCACACACGTAACACGCGTAGACTACCGCTCGGACGACACGTGCACTACTGTACACGTACGCCAGATTACGACCGCTCGGCATGCGCGCGCTCGCTACACGTGGGCACAGCCGCCCACGTGTACACCGTATACGGCCGTCCGATGACCTCCGCGCACTCGCGGCGGTCATTATACTACATCCTCCATTTCTGTCTGAAGGCAATTGTCACGAAGAAAGTCCACAACACTGGGAGTGCATAACCTGTTGAGCGAAGAACTGCAGATAGACCCTTGCGCACAGTCTGAGAACCGGAGACTTCCTTTCTTTACTGATGATGTTCTGTCTCTGTTCATCGTAGCCGAGTGGCTACCTATTTTATACCCAAAGTTCCGCTTGCAGATTACCACAGAAGTGTGGGTCCGCGAAACCAGTAAAATGTGGCCCAGATGAATAGTAATGTTGAAAGCAATAATGCTTGGCTGATGTGTGATTGAATTGTCGTATTGTTGCTGCAATCGATATTGATGCAAGATAGTGAATTGTTGTGTTTTAAGTCTTATACCGTCTTCATAGGCTACAGCTGGAGGGAACCCAGTCGTAGGTGGATTGACCCCTTTCCTCTTCACTAGGGAGAAGAAATTATTAGGAACCTCGTCTATATAAGAAGATAGACAAACAGAGAGAAATAAAGTCCGGGGTGAACCTTGGGAAGTGACAAGTCAACGCGAAGGCCATTCCAAATCTTAGGATTGGTAGCATCGCTGTGTGAAGAGCTATACTTCAACTTCGTTACTGTGTCCATTCCTTGGTTCATTGGAGTTCTGTTGATAGAACGTCATCGAAATGGAAGAGGATCTCTTGGCAAGGCGCTTGCACAAGTTTAATTCACAGCGCGGGGAGGACCTCACTCTTTGGTCTCTGCGGTTCGAAGCGCTTCTGGAATCGAAGGGCCTCTTGGAGGTGATGCATTCGAACCCACTGGCTTCTATATCATTTGCCGAGCTGGATGCTGAGGCCAAGGCTAAACTTCTGGAAGCAAAGTCGCTACTAGTGCAGTCACTTGGAGATAAACCCCTCCGAACTGTGGCCGGGGAGAAGAAGAATCCCTTCAAGATGTATGAAAAGTTACAGGATCGGTATGCCACGCGAAATACTGCTACTAGAGTACAGTTGCAAACAGAGCTCTATCGAAAGTCTTTCTCCAGTTCACAGACGATGTCCGAGTATATTGATGAGTTCGAGTCTATCTTCAATCAGTTAGAGATAATGGAGAGTCCTGTAGGTGACTCAATGCAGGTGGCAATACTGTTCGCTAGTTTTGGAAACACTTCTGAATCGTCGTATGGAGCTGTAATAACAGCATTGCAAACAGTGGACGACAGCGAATTGACCTGGGACAAGGCCAAATCGCGACTTCTCCAGGAATACAGTTCTCAGAAGGCTACCAGTCGCAAATCCATGGCGATTCTCAATGAGAAAACACCGATCGAACATGCAGCTCTCAAGACTAAGGCCTACATACAATGTTACGGGTGTGGGAAGTTTGGGCATTTCAAGAGAGAATGTAGAGCGTTGAAGCGGGAAAGTGATCTCAATTTCATCAGCAGAAATCATTTTGGCAATGAACGAAAGGTCATGTTCGAAGCTTCAGATCATGAGAAGGCATTGAGTGCACGTGCAAGACGTCCAGTTGGGCAACCAGTTGTAATTGATTCTGGTTCCCGCTGCCATATGATGGCCGACAAGACATTATTCGACACGTTAACGAGTGCTCCTCCCTGAACCATTACCCTGGGGGATGGAAACAAAATTTCGGCCAACATGGAGGTATCTGCTCTAATACAGAGTGCGGGAAACATGGAGAGGGGACTAGTGTCCTCAAACTTAATCGTGCTCTCTATGTGCCTATGCTAGACACTAATTTGATTTCTTCTGCTGGTTTGGATTTAGACGGTTATTCTACGCATTTTGTAGATGGAAAATGCAAGATACGTATCGACAATGTGGTTTTGTGTACAGCCCAACTGAAGAATGGACTGTATGTCTTGCAGAACACATCTCGCCATGAAAGTGCCAGAGTTGCAGCCACTCGAACAGAATCTGAAGAACTGTGGCACAGACGTTTTGGACATGCACATATGGGAACCATCAAAGATATGGTCAGGCTAGGAACAGTGTCTGGTGTGACATTCAAAGAGTCCCCTGTGAACGATGTATCATGCGTGCCGTGCGTAAAAGGGAAGCAATGTCGTCTATCCCTTCATTCAAGGACGCAGAAAGCTGATAATCCAGGAGAAGTTATACACACAGACGTTTGCGGACCGTTACCTTTTAAGAGTCTAGGGGGAAAAGCCTACTTTATCACTTTCAGTGATGCCAATTCTTCCTTCAAGGAAGTTAGCCTTATGTCAGAGAAGTCCCAAGCTATGGAATGCTTCAGGCTCTTTCAAGTCAAGTTTGAGAGAAAATACGACTGTAAGGTGAAGGTACTGTCCTCAGATAATGGAGGAGAATACCGAGGGTTAGTGGATTATCTACAAGAGCAAGGCATTGAGTGGGAGCTCTCTGCTCCCTATACACCGCAACAGAACGGAGTTGCAGAGCGCCTGAACCGGACGTTAATGGAAATGACACGTGCGATGTTGTCACAGGCTGGACTTCCGGATAACTTCTGGGGAGAAGCCGTGAGTACGGCTGCATCTATTCGAAACATTATTTCGACTAGCTCGAACGAGGGAACGACACCCATTCAGGTGCTTACAGGAAAAGTCCCATCTGTACGACACTTGAGAAGCTTCGGATGCGAGGTTTGGATGTTTTCTTCCAAAAGAAAGAAGCTTGATTCAAAGTCAAGGAGAGGCATCCTACTCAGAAGCCTTCCCCACAGGAACTACAGAGTCTGGGACATAGAAATTGGAAAGGTTTGTTATGTGAGACATGTGAGAGTTAATGAGTCGGTTTACCCCGCCCAAGAATGGGGACGCAATAATGCAGAAAAGGGGCTGCTCGAGAGCTGGATTGACAAAATGGATAATCACGAGTATGATTTAGTAGATAACGATGTGGATCCTACGCAGGTTCATACCGCGCAAGATTTAACAAATGAATCCCCAGAAGGGCAGTCTACAGCAGTAATTCCGTCCAACTTGACTTACTACCCAGAGACAACTGTCCCTATTGAGCCGGCCGAAAGAAGATATCCACTCAGGGCTCGAAATTCTCCTCAGAGGTTTGGTGCTCCTTCTGAGGAAGACACGTTGCTTATAGCTGACACGAACGAGAATTGGAAAGTTCCAAATTCCCTCTACGAAGCACGAAGTAGATCTGACAGCCATCAGTGGCTTACCGCTGTTACGGAAGAAATTGATTCTTTGGAAAAGAAGGGGACTTGGAGGATTGAAACTCTGCCAGAAGGAACAAGAGCTGTTCACTCGAGACTTGTGTTTTCATTGAACATATAAAGCCGATGGCGCTGTTGACAAGTACAAAGCGCGCCTGGTGGCGAAAGGATTTCAGGAGGGGCATGTGGAAGACGTCTATGCCCCGGTAGTGGATTTCTCTACAGTACTGCTCGTACTTTCAGTGATGGGCCAACAGGGTGGTGTCATTCACCAGATGGATGTGAAGTCCGCATTCCTAAACGGAAGCTTCGATGATGCTGAATGTGTCTACCTGAACCCTCCTCCAGGGTTAGATCTCGGAGTCAAATCAGGCGAGGCATTGAAAATGGTAAAGGCATTGTATGGATTTAAGAGAGCCCCCAAGATCTGGCGTGACACGTGGGACAGTGCAATGGGGCGACTCAGTTTTGGAAAGCTGAAAGCAGATGAATGCTTCTATTTCATCAAAGTGAGCGGAAGCACGGTATATGTTCTCGTTTACGTGGACGACGTTCTGTTGGTTGGATTATGCGAAGAATCTGTTACCGTTGTGAAGAGAATGCTAATGAATGAAATGCGAGATGAAGAATTTAGGAGTTGCAAAATCCTTTCTTGGCGTCGAGTTCATGTACAAAGACAGCGGCGTTTGCCTTCGCCAGAAATTTTACATCGAGCAGACACTCGATAGATTCAGAATGTCAGACTGCAAAGCAGTTCCCACACCCCTACAGGTATCTGGTCACCAAGACACAGAACACGTTCCTGAAAACGATCCAAACTTAGAGCGTTACCGTGAGCCCAATGGCGCCCTACTTTACAATTCAACACGAACCAGACCTGATATAGCTGCTGCTGTTGGTATTTTCGCACGCAAATGTCAGGAACCAACCTACAACGACTGGATAGGCGTAAAAAGGATCATGAGGTACTTGAAGGAAACAACATCCTGGGGATTATTCTTTGAGTGGAAGAAAAATATGCAGTTGCCAAGTATCGAAGCGTTTGCAGACGCTGACTGGGCCGGGGACCTAATAGATCGTAAGTCAACGAGTGGAGTAGTTTTTCTGGTCAATGGTTGCCCAGTAGTTTGGAAAAGTAAGAAACAAGCTGGCGTGGCGCTCTCATCAACAGAGGCAGAGTATCTCGCGATGTCAGAGTGTGTCAAGGCAATCAAATGGGTCCGAATGATGCTATCAGAAATTAATTTCCTGGTGAACGAACCGACTATTCTCAATGAAGACAACATGGGAGCAATCCGCTGGTCTAATGCTGAAAAGAGAGCTAAGCATGTAGACACTCGCCTCCATTTCGTTAAGCATGAAGCTCAGAATGGAGTGATTAATGTGCAATACTGTACTTCGGAAGAAATGGTGGCGGACGCGCTGACTAAGGGGCTCAGTGCTTCTCGTTTTGCTCATTTAAGGCAAATGCTCTCCATACGGGACATTGATGACGCCGCGCATTAAGGAGGGGTGTTGAAAGCAATAATGCTTGGCTGATGTGTGATTGAATTGTCGTATTGTTGCTGCAATCGATATTGATGCAAGATAGTGAATTGCTGTGTGTTAAGTCTTATACCGTCTTCATAGGCTACAGCTGGAGGGAACCCAGTCGTAGGTGGATTGACCCCTTTCCTCTCCACTAGGGAGAAGAAAATTATTAGGAACCTCGTCTATATAAGAAGATAGACAAACAGAGAGAAATAAAGTCCGGGGTGAACCTTGGGAAGTGACAAGTCAACGCAAAGGCCACTCCAAATCTTAGGAAGTAAGAGCCTATACCACATTCTAGACACCTTAGTTCGGCTTGAAGCTCATATTACGAGACCAGTAAGGCAACTTGTACAGGTACTTGAACCAGCGTAGAAATCATTCCTCTTGTAAACCGGCCTTATTCAGGTACTACGAGGGAGAGGACCATTTATATTCGGCGTAGAAAAAGAATATCAATTCAATCTGATCTGGAGATATCAAAGCATACGAGAGAGTATAAGTAATTTCAACATGTACTCCCACACTAAGGGTGGGGTTGACGAGAGCGCTCAGGCTCGCGCGATATTACGTTCATCGACTTCATCAATGAAGTGGGAGCAAAAAGTTGTCACGCAAACGTTTAAAACACTGCCCATCAATTCGTTTATCTCATGGCCAATGGAACAGAAGAAGGATTTGTTGGAGAGCAAACAGGCCATCCAGAGTTTATCGTCTTATCGGCACTCAGTTAATCATGTAGAAAATCACTTGCGGATTTTGTTTACGAGGTTTCTAGAGAGCTCTTAAAATATTCTCAATCGTTGGAAACAGCGGATGACGTATGTAGAGAAGAAATAGATGTTGTGTCCGACACTTAAGCGAGAAAACTGTGAACTCTGGCAGCAAGGAGAAAACGGAAGCGCTTGCTGTTTTAACAGAGCAGATGGGAAGCGATTGCGACACAGCATCAAGAATCATGTTGTGAAACAGCAAAAGGATCAACATTATTGCGCATTATGTGGAATAAGCGGAATTGAGGGCAATGATTCAGGGCGGACGGACACAGAACGACGTACAAGTGCGTTCAGTGTGATATATTTGCATGTACAAGAATCTATCCCGGAAATCGCAAGAGCTGCTGTGAACTCTGGCACTCGGCCAATGTTTTAAAGCCGAGGTGCACTCCTCGACCTGCCCAGGCATCAACGCAGCCAGATCCCAATGATCAGGACGACGATGAGGGGGTTGAGGAAGAGGATTGTCATTCGAGGACAAGGGTTAGGGACGAAATTGCACGTACGGTGCTGAGACGTTCAACGAGAAGGAGAACTCTGTAGAAATCGGAGTAGTGCGCTAGATGCGACGTGGCCCGGTATTAAACAAAACTTTTCAATTTTAGTTGGTACTATATATGGATCCTACAGCAAAAAGGAAGGACAAAGACGTGAAGAAACTGTCGCAAAAATAAAAGAAAAGGGGGGAACAATAAAGGTTAACCGGCAGAACCGGGCGAATGAGGGGAATCGCGCTTTTTATTGTCGTGGCTTCGTTTTTGTTTTTCGCTTGTCTTGTGCAGCTTGTCTGCCTCGACTCTTCCCTTATTTATACCACTTCAGCCAGGTGCTTTGTCCTCTCCTCACGTAATGTTTTGCACTATCGAAGCATTTTTAGGAGAGGATGCACTGCATGTTGACATCTGAGATTATTAAAATGCTCCCGTTGTTGTGCATTACATTAATTGCGTTGAGGTGCATTTTATTCGTCCTGTATACGTCACCGTCACACCATAATTTCCCACATTCCCTCTACTTCTGACGTGACGTATCCTCATTGTGGCTTCTGTCAATCCATTGATCCACGGGGTGCATGATTCGTGCGCTTTTTAAGGTGTTGATTAGTGAATCGTTTCCATTAGCCTTTGTCAAGCAGTCAGCCAGATCGTGTTCAGATCGAATGAATCCGATCTGTTCCATTTCATTTTGTTGGTACGCCTTTTTGAATACCTCGAGGTCAATCATTAGTCTTTTCTCAACCGTTGTAGATGTCTTTGTGATAAAATCAAATAATGAGAGACTATCCGTAAACATTAGGATCGGTATCTTTATGTTCATCATCTTCTGTATGTCATGTCTGAGCATGAAGGCCATATCAAAGGAGTCAGCAAAGGCCATGGTTTCGCTGCCTAAAACTGATCTTGACACTCGCTAAGCCTTATGAGACGACCAATAGAGTGGTTGGCAAAGGTTGCTGCTATCACATAGAAATATGATGTATCCAAGCTGAGAAGAGCCGTCAGAGTTGTGTGCATACGAAGCATCTGAATAAACTCTTAAGTGTAACTGGTTATCGTCAAGTTTGGGATACCTCAATGGTAGGTATGGCTCTTTCTTGAGTCGTCTCATGGTGCGCTTAATGTATCGGATTTGAATTTTTGGATCCGTAGCATACTGTGATTCCGTAACCTGGGCGGCTTGAGCAATAGAGAAACTGATATCTGGTCGAGTGTACGTAATCCAGTCTAATTTGGCTCTTAATGATCGATATGACTTGTACGTGGCCGTGTTCGGCAGCCTCTCTATCTTTCGGATGTACGACGTTTGGTGGATCATGTATTCAGAATCCTTTTTTTCAACTTGTACTCCGACGAAACTGAACTTATCGTAAGCTCTTCCGTTACACTTGAACTTCTCTTCTGTCTTGTGGGCGAGATCTGAATACTCCTTGGTACCTGCTTGAAGGGCATCGTCCACGTAAGTAATGCACATGCCGTCAAGCTTGTCCCGTATGCATTTAAAGAAAAATGCTCCATCCCCGGTTGCTCCGGTCATGTTCAAGTCCTCTTTTATATGATTGCTGATGGTACGGCCCCAGTAATCACCACTATCGGCAAGACCGTATAAAGGTTTTAACAACTTCAGCAACTTGCCCTGGTTCAGTTCAAATTCTCCGGTCGGTTTGATGTATACATCCCTCATAAGTTTTTCTGCGCTTTGAACGTATGCTTGAGTCACATCTGTTGAAAACAGTCGGAATCCGCATATTGCTGCCAATCCGATCAAAATTCGTGTGGAGTGTTGCCTTGGTGTGTCAGTATCATGTATGAGAGACGTTTTTAGCTTATCCCTGTACCCTTGAACTACAAAACGGACCTTCCCTACTTCGTCTTTAGTGCCTTCATCTTTTATTGCTAGTACAAATCTACCGCCGAGAATATTTGCGTTTTTAGGCACTTCTGACTTGCAGACAAGCTTCCAAGTTCCATTCTCAATCAAACCTTTCAGCTCCTTCTTTGCGGATCTGAATCTTTCATCGGTCGATCTAGGGTCACCAGGTTTGATCACTTCAGTGAGTTCTACATCAAAATTAGAGGGCTTTGGTCTGTTTACTGATTTAAACGGCTTCAACATTGTAGAAAAGAACTCGTCCCGTGAGAGCATGTCTGTTGGTTCAGAGTTTTCTCGAACATAAGGCTTAACCTGTTGCATGTTCATGGTGCTATGCCATTGCCCGTCGTTGCTCTTAACATCAACTATTTTGTCCCTTATACCTGTGATGGTAGCAGGTCCAATCCATTCTTTACTTCTTTCTTGATACACAAGTACTTCTTGACCTACTTCAAATACGAAATTGGTTGCGGTTGGGATTCTTCTGGTAAGGGCAGCAAGAATGCGCCTCTCTGCCACTACAGCATTCATTTCCATTTGTGCCTTTGAAAGTGCAAGCATCCTTTCTTTCTGAGCGGGTATTTCTGAGCTAATGATTGGGAATCTTGGTACTATCCCGAATACAACTAGTGAGGGAACCAGTCCGTTATCTCCGTTGGTATCGTTCATGGCTTTGATTAACAGTTTCAATGCAATGTTGCGGTCAATTTGAGGAAAGTCGAATATTATCCTTCGATAAATTCTTCGGAGGGGTGCGTGTAGTCTTTCTCCAATGCCTAATGAGTTGTGAGCTTCGACTCCTGAAATTCGAAGTTCTATCCCAACGCTTTCGGCCATTTCCTTCCACCTAGGCGAAGTGAAAACGGATCCCGCATCAGTTCTGACGCGGTTAGGAAATCCTGTATAGAGAGTGCACCACGCTTCAAGGAAAGCAAGCCATATTCCGTTGACTGATTGTCTGTAATTCTGACCCTGAGAGTCTAAAAATATGGCCGAGCTGAAACGAGTTGCAGTGTCGACAATATGCAGAATTGCTTTGCCCTCGATGAAGATCAGATCCATTGATATTTCTTCACCAAACTTAACTTCTTGCAGTGTGGGTAACGTGGTCTTGAAGCTAGTTGGTTGTGATCCAAGCCTTTAACAGGTATTGCATGACTTAGAGATCTCTTTCAAGACTTTTGTTGGGGCCTCGGTGGCCTCGTGCGGCCGAGCTTTTCTGATGAGATTCAGAAGTTTCGTATCCGTTGGGTGTCAAAAACCTCTATGAAGTTTGACCAGTTCACTTCTTGAGAATAGTACTGCATCTTCCCGTTTCCATTCCAGGTAGACATGTCCAAACTTCCTTACGACTGGGACAGCAATGTTTCCCGGAGAACTGATTAGTACATTTCTTGTCGTATTCAGGTATAGTTGAAGTTTATCGAGCAAATCCAATCCCAAAAGAAAAGGTACATTCGCTCTAACTACGTCAACCTCAATTGGCACAAATCCGTTCTTGAGAAACGGTAATCGAATTGAGATTGATCCGATTGACTTCTGCACATCAACACGGAATCTGTACTGGTTGAAGTTCGCTTTTAGTTTGAACTTACATCCAACAAATCTGCAGTATGCTTTGGCTTGCAGTTGTCCGATAACAGTGCGTTGTGCTCCAGTGTCGATGCAAGCTCCCTGCCAGTCTTTCCTGCGTTCATCCAAATTGATTCTCATCTGTGAAAGACCTCGACGAGAGTTTAACACAGAATTGGTCATTGCATCGCTGGAGGATTTTCTGAGACGCCGGTTTCTTCGTACGTCATGGGCTGTCCTTGACCTACGCGAGATTTTGTACCGGAACCGTTTTTTCTTGAGGACAGTCTCGTAGCAAGGTTTATTTTCTTTCTACTTCAAACTACGACGGTAAACTAGACTGCCTCTCCTCAAAAATCCTCTGGATCAAAGACTGAAGCAATACCCCGATTCTCAGAAACAGTAACGTGGAATACCTGTCCTCCTTTATCGGGATGTTCATGCGTCTCATCCTCAGATGGAGTGGAGTCCTCCTGCTTGAAGTTGTCCCCTGTAAGGGTAGCAGAAGGATCTTCTTCGTCTGTAGAGAACAACGCATCCTCCACTTGATGACAGAGTTCGAAGAGGATTTGATGGCTTCTCTTCGGATATCTCCTGACTTGAGATGAGATATTTCGCATCACGTTGCGAGGTTTGGGGAAGTCCCTGATGAAATGATTGGGATCCTGACAATTTGTTGCATAGCCTGGGGTTGCCATAACGGTCTAAATCATTTTGACCGGCTTTTGTGCTGTCTTGAGGGGGCCTGAATGGGGCAGATGAGCGTGATCCTGGTTTCTTCGGTCGTCCGTAATATTTCTGACCTTCGTAGTAAGATCAGGAGTACATTTGGATGAAGATTTTATCTCTTTATGTAGGGAAGATTGACGGATATTCAGACCTTTCTGTCTACCTTCTTGCTCTTCTTGGTCTTGAAGCCAGGCGGCGTCGAGTGCCGTATACAGATGTTGAAAATCCCAAGGATTAGATGTGGACTGCGAGTCCGCAGGGGCTGACTTGGCCCACGGGGCACCAACGACAGCCTTGTAAAGGTATTCAACCTTGTCTTCCTCGGAACGGTGAGTCCGTGGTCCTTGAGGAGCAAAACGTGTGATGATCTCACGTAACTCTTCCAAAGCTTTTGCGGTGTTGAGCTTCTTGGCATGCATCAAAGATTGAATTCTAAGGCTCTGGAGGTACTTCCTGATTCTGTTCTGCCGAGTTATGCTGTTGTATTCGTCTTGCATAACTTGGCATGCCTGACCAAAATTTTCACACCTGTCCCTCACCTTCTCTTGATAGAATCTCTTAGCTTCTCCATCGAATATGTTGTGGAAAAACGCAAGTTTGTTGGTTTGGTCAAGGTTGTAGTCCTGGACGGCATCAATGTAGTTATTGATGTGTTTCGTGAGGTCCTCACCAAGTTTTCCGGTGAATTTATCCTGTTTCTTGAATCTCAATGCCATGTTGTGAGCGGCTCTTGCTTCGGAGTCACGTCTCACAGGGGGATAACCTTGTACTGGTGGGCCGGCTTGAAGTTCAATTTCCTTGTTAGTAGGCATACATGCTCGGCTACTTTTCTTGTGTTGAACAAGCCTTTCGTAAGCAAAATCGATGTCGTCCGAGTCTGAGTATAACATTTTTACTAATCGCCATGAGATGCGGTCAGTTGCGGGATGTCTGATATACTCTACGCCTTCTGCACGTAAGAAGTCACGGATGATTCTGAAAACGAACGTGGTGCCCTTCAGTACTTCGAAGGAATATAGAGTTTCAACAGGGAGGTCTTCACGTAATCTTTCTACTAGTTCTGTGTCCAAAATATTACCAGATCTTGCGCGAGTAATGTGTAGCGTAATAACTGATATAATATCATTGTGAACTGGAGATGCTGGTGTATACGTTTTAAGTTCCTTGGTGATGGTCTCTATAGCTGCCTCGTCAATTCCGTTAGCCATAGTGTTTGGTGATTCAAAGTCTCCAGAAATTAATTTAGTAAGTTACTTTAGCCTTAGAAAAATAAGCTTTCTGCAACCTTACAATTATACTGAAATTTTGACTTTTTTATGGCTCACACTAATTCCAGCTGAATACGCGTACAGGTGTGGAACGCTCACAGCTAGTGCCTCTCCAAAAACCTTATCCTCCGTCCTCGGTTGGTCCGCCGGGGTAGCTTCTTCTTCGACGAGGTCCAGTACGGAGACGGAGTTCTCCTCGTCGCTTTCCCAATTTACTTCAGGCGTGCGGGGTAGAGACCGTGCGCCGAGGGTGGGATCTTCTGGGTCTTCGGCAAGGGCGGTCGGTGCCCCGAGTTTACTGATTGTTTCTGAATTTAATACCACTAGAATAGAAATTAGTTAGGCAACTAGATTCCTATATTAGAGGTAGCGAAAAATAAAGAACTTACTCTTGTATTTTTACAGTGAAAGTTATCCTTCAAATGATGATGGCTATACCTCTTAATTGATAAAACGTACTGCGTTAATATCAAAGAAGAGGTAGGGAGACCACTCTCGTGGCGATTCCAAAAGGTTGAACAATTCCAAGATCCTTGAGGTTGTTTGTTTTTTTTCTTCTGCAAAGAAAACTATTAAGCTTAAAGTCTAGACTGTCGCAAAAAAAGAAAAGAAAAGGGGGGAACAATAAAGGTTAACCGGCAGAACCGGGCGAATGAGGGGAATCGCGCTTTTTATTGTCGTGGCTTCGTTTTCGTTTTTCGCTTGTCTTGTGCAGCTAGTCTGCCTCGACTCTTCCCTTATTTATACTACTTCAGCCAGGTGCTTTGTCCTCTCCTCACGGAATTTTTTTGTACTATCGAAGCATTTTTAGGAGAGGATGCACTGCATGTTGACATCTGAGATTATTAAAATGCTCCCGTTGTTGTGCATTAAATTAATTGCGTTAAGGCATTTTATTCGTCCTGTATACGTCACCGTCATACCATAATTTCCCACAGAAACCCAATGAAAGGTGAGATTGGAATGGGGGAATTGCAACCTCTTCCACTCGACTCGCTGCCCACGATTGCGGAGAGTGGAGCAGGACCAATGACTTTCTGGAAGATGGCAGCTTAAATAGGCACAGAAGCGAAGATATGGGTCACCAAAAGTTTGGTCCCATATATGGAACCATAGAATCGAATACTAGCGATATAGGTGATCTAATTGTGCTGTCATGCGTGTTCTACGTGTGCACGTATAGCTCTCATGACACCACCCAATACCGTATTTGGACGCCCTTTCCAGGGCTTCAATCACATGTATTTTCTCTTGGGTGTTGTTTAACTTTGGTTTTGTTTCGATAGATAGTCTACATTATTTCCTACGGCCTATATTCTGCGAGCAGGCTCCAAACGTAAACGAACATCTATCTTCTCAAGACATATCTAAAAACGACCAGGAAGAACAAGCAATTGTCACAAATTCGTTCTGGCCCCATTTCAGAAGTCAAGTACGGTGGCGCGGGTATCTTTTTATTTCTTGTCAAGGAAGCGGAAGTCAAGAATAAAATCGGTCGAATTATATCCTCGTATGAGGATAAATGTGTTCATATGAGGACAAAGGTCCAATAGACACTAGGCGCATAAGGGCCCCGCGCTGTGACAAAGCTCAATTGTGATTTTGATTACTTCTATTATTGCTGACAAAAAATGGTAAGAAACTTTTATAATTTGGTGATAACCCATGTCAATAGAAATGTATCGCAGAATTGTTTGTGTTACGGCTCACTTCTATTGCCTCAATTGAGGTACAGCTCACTTTTATTGCCTCAAACAATTCTGCGATATATTTCCATTGACATTGGTTATCGCCAAAGTCTAGAAGTTTCTTACTATTTTTCGTCAGCAATAAATCTTTCAGTAAATTTCTTCGCCCAGTCGTCTCTCTGCTCTCCCCTCAAAAAACTTGACTCGCAGCCTATATGATCTAGTAAGATAGGGATGGTATGTAATTTGTGGAGTTAGGGCACACTGCTTTTCCCGAAAGCGCAAGCAAGTGGAATTCTCTATCTAAAATTTGCCGGGCATTGGCATATATGCGAAATCTCTTTCAAGATTGAAATTTTATTCTTATGGTAGAGTTCTTCCACAAAAAGGGCACCCTATAGACGGCACGTACTGTATTGACAGATCGGCTGCTTTCGGATGATGATCATCCATGCGTAAACTAAAAAATGACCAGTACTTCTTTGTCCGACAATTTCCACAATCGAGAAGATAACATTTGAGGTTTCGTCAAAACTTTTGTCCTTTGGAATTCCAGGATTTGATTGTAATTCCATTCTGCATGTTCATTCCTTGAACATTTTGTGTCCAGAGCGCCTAAGCAGTCTGTAAGCAGTCTGTATAATTGTGATTGTTGCTGTGAAAAAGGGGAGAAGAATCTGTCAGTTTTCTCAGTAACGGTAAAGGGATAAGTGTTGTGGCGCATCGAAAGGAATTAAAGTGGAGAGTTCTACCTAACTACGAGTGCGCACGAGTGTAATGAGTAAATGCTCACGTTGCAGCAACTTTCATTTTTAGTTTTTCGTGTGTTTTCCCTGGTTCAAATCTATTTGACGAAGCATGGTGGTTGAAATGAAAATGAAAATTCCAACGGAACCCCATCTCCATAGTTTCACTCAATAGCCTCCATTGTCTTACATTAAGTTGCATAACTCATGCGTATGAATCCATTGAAGCCCGATTCTAGATATTGGAAGCATGAGTGGTGGAAAAGTATCTTTCAACAAGTATTCAAGCATTTCATATACTTTTAATTGTCTAAAACGCTGATAAGACATATTTCAAAACAAAATGAATACTTTCTGCAAACGTGATATTTTCTGTTGCCAAACAAATTAGGCTTGCTTTCTATGGAATATACCATATTCTCTTTTGTGTAATTCTTTCTGCGAATGAATATGAAAAATTTAAAGACTACCGTGATACAAATGATGCCGTCGATACTTTCGTATACATGCTTCCACACTTGGTTTTGTGATCAGTTTGAAAAAGTCATAAATAACGGGTTTCTTTCCGCAGATGGTTGGGGACAGATGGTTAGAGTAATTCTTAGAAACCCCATTTTGATTAATGTTTTGCACATCTAAATTTAAATTTTGCAATAAAATCTACCGCATGCTCCCAATCCGAAATTTCTCATTTTCTTAACGGCTCGCCTAAGCCAACAGACTGTTGTTACACAGACGTAACAATTAAATGGGAGGTCTGCAAACGGCAGTCCTCTTCCGTCTGACCTGCTTACGGCACGTCAGTGATCTCCGCTTGCGAACTGCAAGTGGATTTTGCCGATCGCGGACGCGCGATGCGGCGGAAAGTGGGAAGCGCCCACTTAGTTGAGCAGTGCCTGCTCGAAGGCAAACGCAACGGCGTTTGGTGAATGAACAATGTTTAGTCGTAAGATGAGTATTCGATCGATTGTTACTTTCTACATTCTGTCCGTTGCTGAATGGTAATTTATACTACTGCCCGCATACGCGCGCGAGGCCACTGCGGTTTACCTCCCGCAGCGGAGACTCGGCCAGATTATCTGAGTCTCTGTTGCGACTCCCGGTTGACATATGACTCCTTAGATTATTCCAAAAACTCTACTGCTGATTTCTTGGCGAAGCAGAACTTTGCTTCGTTCTGAGAAAGTCTCCTTGCAACAACACAGACATCTGAAATAATGAAATGACGCACTTTTGGGGGTGATATGAACCTGATTACATTTTTCGTAACAACACAGTCGGTGCTAATACCATAGCAGGGCCTGCGTTGATATTAAATGTCTGACCCGTCTGCATTGCATTAAATAAATATACATATCCTAACGAAATTCCGGTTATGTGACGGACGCATATCAAGATATTTCTTCAATGACGACACCAAGCATTCACAAGCCCTACGATAACCAGTAACGGCCTTTAAGGCCAACATCCGTTGTTGTAGACCTGGCGAGAACGATATTTTGAATTCTATAGTTTTGTGGGCATACCCGTGCAGCTTAGCCCTGTCAACGTAAAAGTATAGTGTGTCCTCGTTGCTGTTGTCAAGTCGACTAATTGTAGGGACAGTACTATTGTTCAAACAGATCCACACATTTGAGAGATGTCGCAAAAATCCTAGAACGTACTCTCATTGCGTACTATATATTAGGCTAGTTGAGACGTCTGTTGGACCTGAGCATCTTTTTCGAAATTACCACAAGTTCTACAACGTTTCTTACAATGAGGGTTCAGACGTGTTTTCTTGCCCTTGCTCTTCTCGTTTGTATGAGTACAACTTTCCAAGCTTCTGAGGCAGCTACTCCTGTCATTGTCGGCGGCAAAGTTGCCAAGAGAGCCTATCGAAAGCACTTGGCATATGTCATAGTTAACACAAAGTCCGGCTCGGGGTTTACATGCACTGGAACCATCGTTGGTCGTCGGTGGATTCTGACTGCTGCACATTGCGTGGATAGCTTCAATTCATCTGAGGACGTTGACGTTTCATCTTCATATGCCTACATTTCTCCCAGGTCTTTATCTAAAAACTTGGTCAAAGAATATTTCTTCAAATCGGTATATGTCCATAAGAACTACAAGCCGCTGGGTTTAGATTCTCGTCATGATATTGCTGTGGTTGAACTTGCAAAGAACATTCAGAGGAGCAAGTATTTCCCAACCACTCTTGGAGATGCCCCGCGCCCAAAGACAAATGTTATTGGTGCCGGATATGGCGTCTTGAATGAAGATGGAACACCGACCAGGTTTGCCATGCAAACAAAAGTCGTCGCTCAAAGTTTCAGGACGTGCGCCAGTCGCGAATCCAACTCAATCAGGAAATATTTGCGAAACAAGCTCCAGGTGTGCGCTACTTCACTTGGATTTCCCAATGAAGGAAGAACTGATACTTGCTGTAAGTACATCATTTCTCCGCACCTCTGCATTCCTGATCATGGTCGAAAATTGTTTCTAACTTTCTTCGTCAAACTTTTATGTACCAACAGATGGAGATAGTGGTGGACCACTGTTCACAAGAAAAAACTCAAAAATTACCCAGTACGCCATCACATCATTCGCAACATCCGGATGTGCTTCGCCAGGAGGAACACCTTGGTATGTTCGTGTTTCTTTCTACAAGGAGAACATTGCTGCAATTATGAAGGTTGGAAGCAGCAAGAAGTTCAGAAAGATGGCCTAAAAGAATCAGCATAGCATGGTCGAGCAGATTTCAGAATACTAGTGACAGTTGTCGAGCGGTTCGCGGAATCAATGCACAGTACCCAAGGGTACTGTAGTAGTTTCTTTCCTTCCAAAAAAGTATCCCGTCAAGTTTATGCAACGCACCTCTTCATTTAATGGGTCACATGTACGCAAGAAGAGAAATAAATGCTCCACATGAAATACTGCTTAACACTCACACCCACAAACAAGTACATCTTATTCTGGGATAACTGGAACTCTGCATATGTCAAGGACCCAAATGTACATCACAAGAAGTGCACAGGCAAAAAGCTACCTCTATCCGTAGATTTGCGCCTTTGCAATTCTTCTTCGCCTATGAAACGAGTTTGAAAGCATCCCAATCGCCGGCTTGAGGCTTCGTCTATGGGTGACCCGCTCATGGCCATGGGCCGTAATCTCTCGTCTGCCCCCTACGCGCCGCTGAACGCCAGGCCAAGCATCTCGTACAGGTCGCAGTCGCCCTTGAGCGCGTCGTCCCTGGTGGGGAAGTACCGCACGTCTGGCGCGACCCCGACGTTCTCGATCAGCGCGCCCTGCTTGATCCCGTACCTAAAGAACCGAAAGAACGCCGAGCTGAAAGTCGCGCGCGTCGTGCCCAGCGGCTGGAACGTCCTGCCCAACACCTGCACCATGGAATCGTACGACAGCGTCGTCGCCCCGCCGCCGCCGGTCGCCCCCTCCCCGACCACCGTCGACAGCCCCAGGTCCACTTGCAGCGCCGCGTACACGTCCCCCGCGCTGTACGTCTGCGCGTCCGTCAGCGTCACGATCTGCCCCGCGTAGAACCCCCCCGTGTCCAGCTCGTTCCGCTGGAACAGCGCCTGCGCCGGCCCGCTCATCGGCTCGCGCACGCTTATCGCAGAGTTCACGGCCGCCAACGTGCTCGACTTCACCGTGAGGTTCAGCGCCAGCGCGAGGATCGCCTCCCGCACCAGTGCCGTCCCCCGCCACGACGTCAGGAAGTCCGGCGCCACCCCGCCCGTCACCACGTTGCTCACGTCCTCCGTGAACGCCACGTTGCCCCCCGGGTTGCCGCGCACGTCCACCACCAGCCCGCCCGCAGGCATCGCCCGCAGCAGCCGCGCCAGCTCGCCCAGGTTCGCGTTGTTCGAGTTCGCATTGAACGTCCGGATCTGTAGACGCCCGATCCGCCCCGACTTCGTCCGGATCGTCTCCGCGAAGAACAGCCGCTGGAACTGCGGCCCCACCGCCACCGTCTGCCGCTCGTCCTCATCCACCCGTACCGTCTCGTCCACCCCCGCCCCGTCGTCCGTCTTCACCCCGATATCCTCCACCTCGAGCTTCCACTCCGAACCTCCGGCCCCGCCGCCCCACATCCCGTCGCCCAACCCCCCCGCCGTCGCCGTCCCCAGCTTGTGCCGTTGCGGCGGCGCCACCGCCGCCGCCCCGTCGCGGTTGCTCGCTTGCACGTACACCCACGGCAGCGTGATCGTCCCCATGGCCCCGCCGTCTGCGCGGTACCCGATGGTCACCCCGGCCGAGCCTGGCACAGGGTCCACCCCCAGCATCCGCTTGGAGATGTACCCCACCCCTTCCGCTACCTGCGCATCTTGGTTGGCCCCGTAGCTGAGGTCGCCAGCCGCCAGCACGGCCGCGTCTATGCTCTTGCCGTTGTACGTCAACAGCTCCGCCCCGACCCCAAACGAGGAGTTCGTCGGGATCAGCGACCGCACGATGTCGTCCACCACGTACCGCCGCCGGGGGTTGCCCTGCTTGTCATTGTCGCCGTTCACATAGTACACCTGCGCGTCAAACCCGAGCAGCGCCCGCGTCCGGTTGAACGGCGCGGGCAGCAAGTAGACCGTGTGGAAGTCGTTGGCGGTGCGGAAGATATCGCCCATCGCCTTGTGAAACTCAAAGCTGGACGTCCCTCTTCCGATCGTTCTCGCGTACCGTCTCAGCCTCACGGACGGGTCCGTCCCCGCCACGTTGCGGTACACAAACAGGTTGGGGTTCCATTCTCCCAACACGCGCCCGGCGATCTTTGCGATCCTCTTCTTCACTGTCGTTGAGATGGCGCCCGCGTTGAGGTCGCGGATCAGGTCGTCGAGCGACCGCTGCGAGAAAGTGCTCTGGCGCCCCGCGGAGAACGACATACACAGCGAGTGCTCTCGCACGCACACGTCGTGCGTGTCCGGGTTGCCGTCATCGCAGTGTGCGTGCCTGCTGCACTCCGAAGCAGCTAGGTGGACGGTGAGCGACAAGAGGAGGAAGAGACCGAGGCTTTCGCGCAACATGGTGGAAAAAAGGCACGCGTTGGGTACGACACACGATGGCACTCTGAAGGGATCGCTTTGGCAAAACTGCGGGAAAGGGGGTCCCCTGTTTCAGGGGTTGGGGACAAGGCGGAGAACGGGCGTTGCGATATTCGTTGCGTTGCTATCGGTAACAGAGCAGAGAAGGAGTGGTTGCGCGGCGAGCGTCATGGTAAGGAGTGGGTAAGCCGCCCCCACTTAAATGACAATCTGGGACTCGCCTATCTCCCCGTGCATCCGCATTATCGCTTGAGGCTTGCGCCAGTACGGGTGGATGTGCGTGGTGGATGTGCGTGGCGTGGTGTGGCAGGGCCAGGCCAGGAGAAGCACACGCGACAAAGGCAAGGCAATTTAGAAGGTGTGAGAAGGGCGAGCGAGATGCACGGCGTGGTGTGGTGGTGGCTCGTGGAGCGGGCGGAGATGGCATTGCAGTCTTGCGATCGGGATGCAGGCGGGTTGTACGGACAGTGGTGTATTAATGCCGGCAGCGTGGGGCGAGAGTTTGGTGTTCGCTCTCACTCCAGAAATGGGAAGACGTCGCACTGGATGTACCCTTCGAAGGGTACGGAAGGGGAGCACAACATGAGGAAAGGTTGGAGGAAGAGAAGGAAGAAGGGTCGGTAGGTTTAATGATAGACGACGCATTGCTGCCGCCGTCTAAACCCGTTTCAAGCGGTGTACAGTACCCTTATTGTAGTACTGTACAGTACCAAGGGTACACGGTACTGGACTGTAGTGGACGGGGGAACGGTCAGCGGGTTGCTGGGGGAAAGACGATCGTGTTGGAAGACGTGGAGGCGGACGGCGGCGGCGAATGCGATAAGATCGGAAGGAAGGGGGAATGGAGGGGGGCGACGGTGTCGGAGAGGATGTCAACGTCACGCGAGAGTATTACTGTCGCATTGTACAACACGGGCACGGAAGAGGGCATGAGAGCGAGGAGAGGCGCGCGGTATGCATTCCGGGGTTGTCTACCGGGGGGGGGGGGGGGGGGGGGGGGGGTTCTGCGCACCACAGAAGGGCTGACAACATCTCGCTTTCAAGTTGTCACATCGTAGAGTATGCTAGAGCTGCTGTGGCGATATGTCGTGTGGCGCGTGTGGCGGGGAGATTGAAGGCCATGTCGTGGAAACAGAGCCCCCTACTTCAGCTGCCAGAACCACAGGCCGTGCGTAGAACCAAAGCCGTGCGGGAGATTGAAGGCCATGTCGTGGAAACAGAGCCCCCTATTTCAGCTGCGGGAACCAAAGGCCGTGCGTAGAGGCCGATGCGACGGAGACTTGCCGGTCAAGCATACTGCCCGTGTGGCTTCCCTAGCTTGCCGCTCCATGCTCAGTCTAGAACCTGAATCTGCGGGGATGGCCGTGCTGGGCGCACCGCTCTGCTCGCGAGATGGAAAGGCTCTGAAGTGCGCACAGTACCCTTCGAACTTCGGTGTAGCCCCACCCTTTTACCCTTCGAAGTTCGAAGGGTACAAGGGTGGGGCTACATGCAATACCCTTGGTAACTTTACCCGTGGTGTAGTCTACTGTACGTAGTACAATAATAAGGGCACTGAGAGCACCCCTATCGGTGCTGTGTATATGTAAATATTTGGCATATAGAGATACATATAGCCTCTTTCATCCCTACCGGACTGGTTATCTCCAAGAATTTGGCCTTTTTGGCTATATCTATCTCTATATAGGAAGCCGGATGGTGACAAATTTACACATTTGACCATATAGAGACGCGAATTACATGGCGCCACTTGGCCAAAAGACCATAGAACAGTGTCAATACAGTACCTCTCGTACTCGATGCCCCGCACCCCTCGTACACTATGCCCTATCAGGGCACTTCAATTTCAAATTTACTCCTAAACCGATAGTGTTGCGCACAGAAATGCTATATGCAAACGCAAAATTTTACACATTTAGCCACCAAATTTAGCCAAACCGATAGGGGTGCTCTGAGCTTGCAACTTGTTACCATACGACTATTGCTGACAACTGACTGTTTAGCAGTTTAGGTATGTTTGAGAATAATATTCAGATGTTATCTGCATGGCAATATCGGCATGGCTTGACTAAAAACAAGCAAATTGCCTCTTTCAGGAAGGGTACCCTTGGTACAGTAACTTTATACGGTATATACAGTATACATACATTACTGTGCCTGCGTACGCCGAGCTGCGTCCAAGTAGAATATGGCAGGATTGGAAATACTGGATTGGAAATACGCGCCCCCGGGATCGATGGACATCTCTTCTCGATACATAAAGGGCTTGCTCTTTCTTTCTTCAACCAGAAATGCAGACGTCTGTGCCCCTCCGCCATTGTCCAACCACTCCTTGCTTCCGTTGTCTATCCATGCGGAGAGTAAATTACTCATCTGGACTCTCTTTGTGCATGCTATTTACCCTCGCTGTTCATATCCTGTACACTATAATGTAGTGTGACTGACCCCGTTGTACACAACATGTCTGCCCACATGCCCCTCTGGTACAGCATTTATAGCGAAAACGTATACTGTACATCCCCTTTAAAAGGTATCGTGAAGCAATCCAAACTTTCGATCAGCGTTAACGTTCAAACTGCTACGGTACGTTACACGCCAGTTTTACAGGTACAGGGGGGTACCCGGATTTAGTGCCTCTATATATAGTGTATGTCCCGGTTTAGTGCTACTCTAACGGCTCTACACCACAAGGTATGATAAACAAGGGCCCTTGGTCACAAAATACAAGAACGTGTTCCCGAAGGACGCCATGGAATCTGTTTTAAAAGATATGTCGGGCCTATCTCTCCAGGCAAAAAATGCAAATGTGAGCAATGTTAATGACCAAAGGGATGCCGCTGATATTGCTACGTTAAATGAAAGTAATATTAATGGTTGGGTTATGGTAGAGGATTCAAGTGAAGTCAGAGATACCATGGAAACAGAAGCTCTAGAAGAGGTGGAGAGAATTATGGAGGAAATGGATGGGTCTAGATGTGTTTCATCTGGGCGAACTGAAGCAGAGCATACAGATACAGTGATGGAGAAGATTTCTAATGCTAGTCAGGCTCGTTCTCTCTCTTTGATCGAAGCAGCGAATGCGTTCTCAAAATTAGAGGCGGCAGCGGTAGCTCTCTCGCTACCTGATGCGTCTTCACATTTGCGCAAGGCTAGACGCATCATATTTGAGGCTCTCAAGCCACAGAAGAAGCAGAAACAGACGACCTTGACGGGTTTCCTTAGTTAAATACTATATTCAGTCTTCTTGTTAAGTTGCCGTTCTTGTGCCAAACCCGATTTAGTGCCTATTTTATCACGCTACACGGGGTAGCACTAAATAGGGTACCCCCCTGTACCTGAAGGTACTGTACGGCAAAAACCTTACTTCTTGGTGTCGGGATATTGCCGCTCTCCACTCATGACTGTTTGTCTTCTGCACCCCTTCATAACATTCTTTTCTTCGCCTTTCACATGAGGGTGAATGCGCATGTGATGGGAGAGTTCGGGTTAGGGTTAGGGTTGTTGAAACGCTGGTCCTCTGTGCTGCACCATTCTTCTATTGCCTACGACTACTCCAGCGTCGTCCAAGTGGCCTGTTCCTATACTGTATACACCCGAGGAACTACTGTACACCTCTCCGGTCTGGTGCGGCTCTCTCGCTCTCTTTCTACATCCAGTTCTCTTTAAAAACTCTTCTCGAGACGACATTGTATGACTGAAAACATCATGTGTGTGCCTTTCCCCATGCTCTGCTCACGCTATATAGCGAAAGCAAGCAAACGGACAGTCGTGCTTGAGTATCGCGGAAGAGCTAGAAACCAGGGCCTACATACAGCTTGGATATGTTGCGGTTGCTACAGCCAAAACCAAACAGCAAAGAGAGCTGTCCAAAGAGAGCTGTCGCGATACCATTGCACCTGTTCTCTCTCTTACAGCACCCCTATTGTCCTGCTAAATGACATTTAGCAGGACAATAGGGGTGCTCTTAGAGCATCCCCACCAGTGCGCGTAAAGTGCTAAATTTTTGAAGAACTTGGCGAGCTTTGATTGGCCCCTCGCATTTTTCACCTTCGCCTTTTTAACACTTTGCCGAGAACCGCATTGACCTGCAGGTCAACCCCACCAGCATTAAACTGCACCCTCATACTGGTCAACAAGCGCATGCTCCTACTCACGGAAGTCCGATGCAAAACGCCTTCACATCCTCCACGGAGTACCATTGGCATCTCTGACTTCGTGGAAGACGATATTCTCGATATTGTTGCGATGTCTTGTCCTCAGGCAGCGACAATGAGCTCCCGAATCACAAAGGATCTTATCCGGGGAAGAGGCCCAATCTCGAGCGCAATCGAGAGCAAGTTAGAGGAGCAGGGACAGGAAAAGAGGGGAGGGGCATGGGATGCTCTAAAAGTAGAAAACTGTAAACATTTCCGTGCCTTAAGATCGATCTCATTCTTTGGAAATCATGAAATGTAGACATCTGCGCCAGAGTAATCAACAAGTAGGGGTTGTCGCCTCGATTCGAGTGCAGACACGCGCCGAGTGCAGATATGAGCACCGAGGCTTGCCGAGGGCCTCATATCGCACGACGCACAGCGTGTCTGCACGATGGGATCGAGGCGACAATATGCTTGTCTATCGGCTGCTACAGCGACTGTCAGCCATTGTAATTACAGTAAAATTGTTGACTTGATTATTGTCTGCACTATGGTGCAGACATTTTCGGCAGTAGTGCGGACATCTGCAATTTTTGCACTGCACTGAACCCCCGCCAAGCCCTTTTCAGTAACATTACGGTTTTCCCCAAAACCTGTGAATGTCACCGCTGTCACGGCGCGTATGTCCCCGTCAGCCGGTAGACAATACTGTACTCTCCTCGGTTCACCATTACTCTCGCTCACACATAGTTGCGGTTTTGATCGCAATCGAATTACGGTACAATACAGTAGTACTGTAAGTGATTTGGCCCGTGCTGAGCACAGCAAGGATTTCTAAAGCAGAATCTTTCTCGATACGGATGAAAAGCTGTCTCCAGATGTTGGTTACCACATGAGTGTGAAGGGCGGTCTTCATTGATAGGACGTGCGGGATATACTGTACCGGATTGAATCATACACGAACACGACGTGCTGGGTGATCACTGAGTATTTTTGGTAAAGTACTTGGAGTACGCAGACAAGGGCGAATGATGAGGAGAATTTGCGTGCGGCAATCCTAAATTGATTTTACGTGAATTATGCATGGTAAATGGTGAGGGCGAGAATGCACACTGAATTTGTTCTGTGTGAAGGTGCGACCCATACTTTGCGTGACATCACTGTTCCCAGTTCACTCATGTTGTGATTTGTAATGTTATTATTTTATCCATGTCACGTGTGCATAAACGAGTACAGTGGGGACCACGATATAAAGAGCACCCCGTGCCAGCCCCTTCATACTGCTCTTAATCCGAGGTTGCTACTACAGTGGGTCCCCGCTAACTGCATTCTCGGTTTCTGCGTATTCTCGATTACAGCATGCGTTCGTCAGCTACCGGCTGCGGAGCAGCGATTCCAGCCTGTATATGATATTGAACTGCATACCGCATACTGTAACTGCATGAAGAAAGTGATCCTTAATCATATCGAACCCTCATACAAAGGCTTACTATGAAACAGGTAAAAACTTATGATAACAGATATGCAGTGCTTCGGACCGCCATCGGTATTTCATCACCGCCGTCTGATTTTTTGAATAAAAATGAGGCGTTTGGACACTTCGACAAGTGCATATGTTCGCCAACTGCATACGAAAACCCTCCACTTTTCATATGCAGTTAGCGAGGATTCACTGTATTCAAGAATCCCGCACAGGATGCCCATTTTACTCCTATGAACGCTGTAGCATCTCACCAATAAGCAGTTGCCTGGACCCGTGCTGCGACCAATTCCGAAACGCTTCATCACAGAAGAGGCGCTCGCGCCATTTTGAAGACAACGCGCAGCCTCGTCTTTCTCTTTCAACGAAAGGCGCTTGCGCCTCTTCAGCGAGCCGTGAGGCACCGGTGGAAAGTGAGCGGTCATTTCGGAGCACCGTATTGATCCGTGCGTCGGAGAAATGGAACAGGTGGACTGTGGGCGGAACTTCTGAGATGCGTTTGAAATACCAGCCGAGAAAGGGACTGTGTGATTGGAATTAGTGTACAGTGTTTGATGGTGCTTGAAGTTATGATACCGTGCCAAGCGAAAATGGTGCTCTTACTGCGAGGTCGTTCTTATTCAAAGTGCTCTTATATCGCGACCCCCTCCCGCCCTGTATATTGTCTGGAAAGTATGCCACCAGTAAAATAGAAACTAGACCCTGCACCACGTGGTGGGGAGCAATTGCTTGAGCGGTGGCGACTTGAAGAAGTGGACGTATTCTGGGTGATGATGAGGAAAGGCCGAATGGTCGTTACGTCTACGTGATTCTCAAAAACACATGTTATTGGCGTAGCATGACAACTGCTGAATTTAGATGGGAGATCTACCTCAAGCTCCCTTCAACAGAGAAGAGGTTCATCGCACGAGATGTTGGCACGGTTGCTTACGGATGCACGAACAAAACGGAGGCAACAATGTCGTCCTTCTGTACTGCACCATCTCGCGATACTGTATCACGATACCAGAAAATGCATCCATCTCCGTCTATAATCTTGCTTTTAAAACTCATCTGAACTCATTCAACCCGGTAGACGTCGAAATAAGTGCAAATCGGGTGCTAAAATACTTTGTACACCACTGTACCGTCCACGGTTTCAGCACAGCATCACGTGGAGAATCGGGAGAATGAAGATTTTGCCTGCTTGCAAAATCTCAGCAAGAGTCGTCAATGTTCTCGAGAAACGATACTCTACGCTCACTGAGCAAGATCGACTCTAAAAATAATCTACTTTACCTCTGTCGTCGCCACGAGCAAGTCCCGTATGAAGCATTCTTGCAGATTTTCCCCAATGGCCCTCAATTATTAGGCAGATGGCAGGACTATGAATATGACTACCATTGTCATATTTATGGACATGCAATACTAAGCTTGTTGCATGTCACTTGCTGCTTGCTCAACTTGTCCAGATTGTTACTGACTCAACCTGTCCAAATGGTTAGTGACTCAACTTGTCCAAATTGCTACAGACACCTTACGTGTCGTATGAAGATAAGCAAGTTAAGAAATACTCTAGCCTAGTAAAGAGTATATAACCAACTCTGAATGACTGTCCCCATTGAATAAAAAGACAACCGAGTACCCGTTCTACTCCGTTCACAGTACCTGTTCTCGTCCTTGCTCTGCTCTGCTCTCGCCCTCGCTCTGCTCCGCTCTGCTCTACCCTGCTCTGTCCCTGCCCGTCCTGCCTCACAGTTATCAATCGCTCTGTACGTCTGACGTCGTCTGCCCCCGTTACGCATAACTCTCTTAAGGACATCTCATACTAAATGTCATGACTTTATGAGTGGTGCCGCCCATTATGCAACCCATATCCTCCCCGATGCTTTGTCATCTATCACACACACCTCATCGATCGGGCAACCCTCGATTCATCAGACGCCTCATTTTTCGCGTGCAGCAGATACTGATCACAGATGCCCTCTTCAAAGCATTCAGGCAAACAAGCATTGCTGCCGTATCATGACGTCCACTATCATACGTGTGCTCACACGACGACCTTTCTTTCATATTGTACCTTTCTTGCTTGTTGACTGACGAGATCATACTTATACTTGTGCGGGACCCCCCAAGTTGAACAAAATTAGAAAAATAAATATAAAAACAAGAAGCATGTGGCATCGGAGAAATCTTTTTGATCGTTTGGAAAACTGACGGTGTCCACGTATCTGCTATTCTGCTCGAAGGAGCCAGAAGGCTCATACATCGGCATTAACGGCATGCTTTGGTTAAGCAATCGGAGCGGTGACCACCTCGGAAAAATCACCCAGTTCTTGCACAGACATTTCACTGGTTGATGCAAATTTACTTTGCAAATTTTATATCTAATTCCTCCTCGGTGACCGAGCAACGGCCTGTGCTGCCCACTTCAGGACTGCAGCACGCCGGGAGCAAGTTCTCTTCTTCGCAATCTGGCGACGGACCGACAAAGACCTTGGTTCAATGTTTGCAACCTGATAATGGTGCACACGGAATGCCAGCGCCTTCTGTCGCCCTCTGAAACGCTCAATCCTCGTCCTTTCCACAGCTTCGGCCAGTCGCTGCGCCACATCTGCTTCCTTTTCTTGTTTGGCTGCCAGCTTCACACTCACTTTTGCCGCTTTCTCCCTCGCCAGCTCCATTGCGGCGTCTGTAGTCAATGTAATCCCAGCTGATGTGTCCACATAACCACAGCGAATAACCCGCGGCTGAAACCCTAAGCTATCCCTGTACGCAGCTCGTTTGACTTCTAGCATTTCCGCCATTTTTTCAACCGTCACCAAGGACGAGTTATTGCCTGACGAATGCGGACGAGGGACACCCATGAGAGCATGAGCATTCACAGGCCAAATGCCAGCTTTGTTAAATGCCGATGTCACATTATCTCTCGTAAAAGCCTTCCCGTATGCCTCCCTCATTATTTTTAAATAATCAAACAGATCGTAGCTTTTCGATTTAGTAGGGGACGAAAGCTGTTCCACACAACTCGGTATGTGCTCCTTGAAGGGACCGAAAACCCCCACGTCTAGGGGTTGGGTTGTGCCGCTTGTATGAGAAGGTAATGCATACACGACTACGCAAGCCTGTTTCAGTGTGTGCAGCACCTTGTACCCCATATGGCTCCTGTATCTATCCATACATAAAAGAACTTTTCGTCCATTGGCCGTCAGGTCCCTAACATCCTCAGCAAAATACTGTGCCCATCGCAGAAAGTTTTTGCTGTCCACGCCGGCGACATCTTCTCGAGTTGTTATCAAACTCGCCCGCGGTAGGCAATCGGCAACGGTTTCCATTACAGATGATCCATGATGCTCGACCGTTCGATACTTTAAAAATTTTCCCTCCACAACAAACAAAGGGCGTCCAACGTCTCCATTGGCGAAAGTAACGGGCATGATCGTTACGCGTTTAACATTCTTGAATTCAGGTGATCTTTGAAGGGACTTGTGCCCTCGAGCACTATACGACCTTGTCCTGTTCGACTGTGCGCAATCGTTGCTCGGTGTAGAGCCGCTTTCGTCTAGATTAGCAATACGAGAGGCATCTAAATTATGCACATGAACAAGCCGCTCTAATTCCGCGATGTGGGCCGTCAGATTATCGGCATTGGTTGCCTGCCAGTGAGCTTCTTCCTCCTTACAGGCCCTTCCAAACTTAATTTTGGCACTGTGCCGTTTTGAGAAGAGTGACAAAAACTTGCGTCCCGGACGCCCATAAATAAAGGGAATGGCTTTTTGGCGCTCCTCGGGGAACGAGTGCACCATCAGTTGTACAGCGTCGCCTACATCTGACCGCTTGAGAGGGAACCCGCTCTGGGAGTATGAAAGGACGAGGTTAACAATGAGCTGCTCTTCACATAACGATAGATATGTACGTGATTTTGTCAACACATTTCGGCGCGAGAAACGATATTGAAACGTTGCCAAAGGGAGCCGTGCCAATGGAGCAGCCCTGCGCCGAGTTGCACCATGCCTTTCAATCGCAACAATGGCTTGGTTGAAGTAGACCTTTTATTTTTTTCGCGGCTTGTCTTTTTGGTCATTGTGTGTTGGGGTGGGTGTGAAGGGAGACGGATCGAGCTCCATGGTTTTAATTTGCACAAAATTATGCACCAAAGTTTGCATCAAGGGGGCAAGAAGGGCGCCAAGTCGGATTCTGCTGTTGAAATGGCGGGAAATGCATTTGTGGTTGATTTACGACACTGTCATTCGACGGTTTTCACTCAAAAGTTGTCATGTTTATTGGTAAAAGCGGAATCGGAATAAAATTAGGCATACTATTTTTGTTCCAGTGAAGGGTGCTCTGTTCGAGAAAGGGGGGCATGCACGGGTACATCAATCTCAGAAATATATCTTCGCTTCTTTCTTCGATGCTGCAATCAGAAACACAAGACCTTGAGCGTGAAAACTCCCAGTTTAAGGACATCGAGCGTTGTTGTTTCTCACTAGATGTGGCGATTGTCTTCCTACCCGGCCAGTAAATGCTTATGGAGTCTTGCGTTGCTCCAGGTATTGGCGATGATAATGGTGTGATGCAGAAAAAGGGATTCTTTTGTGACAGTCTTTTTTGACAGCCAGGGGGCGAGACTGTCGGAGTAGACTCCTCAACTGTACAAGATACAGCTGCATCCATCTTGTTTAATCGCGTCGATGCGGATCAATCCCATTTGGAAGAAGACGACTGAAAGTAGCAAGCGCTACTCTATCGATACGTTTTAGACGGTCCGAAATGGAACTACGCAGCAAATCTTTCCCTGTGTAATTTCCTGAGGGAACTACACTACAGTAGGATATCCTGAGTGGCAACGTGCTCGAGCGCGGATCCGAATAGGCAGGTTTTACCGTAGGCATCAGCGCTTTCTCTAACGTTGTCCAGGGCACTCTACAGTACAATTATGAGAATAAAGGAGGTCGACTCTGCAGCAAAAGCTCATAGTTCGTTACCACAACACAACCACAAAACCTTAGTCTTGTATTGAAAGAGACACGTAGAACGTGGCACGAGCGTGATTAACGGTAAGTGAGGGGGAATACATCGCACGAACGTAGAAGGATGTGCACAGGCACAGACGAGCAAATGCTCTGCTGTAAAGGCTCACTTATGCGAAATTGTACTTTCGTGGTTTGATCATCGTGATTCCTGCCTAAACGGATAGGCAAAGGCAGTGAAAACGAGAGATGAGTAATTAAGCATGAAGTCTTTTCTAGCTCTGGCTTTAAGTCTTTCTTTTATAGAGTGCTGCATACGTTTGTTCTACTCCAGTAGATTATGCAAAAGGTGCTGTTGCACAGTCCGCCGGTAACAATTGCAAATGTGAAGGTGGAAGTGCCTTGCCCTCTTGGTCTATTGTGAAGGACATTATCTTTAAGTAGAGCGACAGAAATGCGGATATAGAAATAGAAATACCACGCAATTTCTTGGTGCACCGCGATGCGGAGAGAAAAGCAAAATATTGGAAACACTTGATTATGCTAGAAAGGCAGCACATATGAAATCAACACAATTTGTATAGTGCTAGGCAGAGAGCTGGCGAGCGCGATGCATCAGGTGCTAGACTGTTGGACACTCCATTAGAGCCTGGCGTAGTTTCCCAGATCTGGATCAATATGGCAATAGAGAGGGGCGAATGCGTGCCTCCATGAGCCAAAAGGCTTGGGTTGTGTGGTGCCAGAAAGAGTCCGATGCCTCCGACCACTGTTGGGGCGGAGGCGACGGCGGCATTATTTGGTTCTGACTACGAGCCGCCCTATTGGCAGTGCCCTATTGGGGTGCTGCCTTATCTGGGTGAAACCGCAGAGGCTCAGACAGGCCGAGCGTCCTTCTGGGTTCTGGATGGAACCACACTTCCCCCGACGCGAGGTCTGCTCTGTGTGGGGGGTTGTATTTGGATGCTTTGTTTGTGGTTTGTATAGAGCATCGTTTTGAGGGGTTTAGTGAATATGTCCGCCTTTGCTCTTCTGTGGGTATGCGTGTAACCTTGATTTTGCCTGTTTGCACTGTTTCATGGAGGAAATGATATCGTATGTCTATACATTTGGGGCGTCGTGTGGCTCCTGTGTTTTTGGCCACCTGTACTGCCGCTGTATTGTCTATGTACAGTGTGGGTTGGCTTGTGTTGAGGGTGGTGTCTTTTAGCTTATTAGTGAGCCAAAGTGTCAGCGTGGTTGTTTCTGCCGCTGCTATATATTCGGCTTCACACGTGCTCTTCGCGACAATGGGTTGTTGACGTGCCGGCCATTGAACTGGGGAGCCATTGAGGAGTGTGACCATTCCTGATATTGACTTGCGCGAGGTTTCATCGTTGGCAAAATCTGCATCTGAATAGCCTTGAATGGTGACGTTGCGTCGGTTGCCTCTGGGCATGAGTATGCCTTGAGTCCTCGTGGTGTGGATGTACTGTGCGAGTCTCTGGAGGAGTTTCCAGTGTCTTGAGTTGGTGCCTTTAGGGCTCGTGCGAGGGTGGTGGCTGCGTACGCGATATCCGGTCTTGTACTGTCGGCGATGTACTGAATTTCTCCGACTGCTTTGCCGTATATTACCTCTATATCTTCGCGTGTGGTGTCTGTGGGGGTTGGTGGGTCGCCTTTGACACCGTCAAGGTACGGTGTGCTTTTGGGGATGCATTGGGTCTGCGTGAGCATCTTCATGACACTGTCGACATGCTGCGGTTGGGCGAGGTGTATGCCGGCTTTTGAGTACTGTATGGTCCAGTTCAAATATTTGTCGGGTCGTCCAAGCCGTTTGACCTTGTATTTGGCATTGAGCACGTTTTATAGGTCGTCGATCAGGGTGCGGTGCGTGGCGACGGGGAGGAAATCGTCCATGCTGATGCCTACGAGGATGGTGTTTCCTTTTTCCTTTTTCATGAACAGCGATGTGTCCGACCGCAGCTGCGTGTATCCGTGTTTTTTGAAGTGGATATGCAGTTCTGTTCTGTATATGTTGGATGCTGCTGGCGTGCCATATACATTGCCCTTGAGTTTGCCTTGACGGGTTTTGTGTTTGTATGTACCGTCGAAGCGTGCGGGTTGCCACACGAAAACCTTTTTGTTGTGTCTGTAGTTTTCGTGGAGGTAGGGGCCTGCTATGTCAAAATTCTCAACGACTATGTTCATGGATGCTGCAATCGCAAATAGGGATCGGATCGTGGTACGATCTGCCATATACGTGGCTGTCCGATCTGGGTCGTAGTGTATGTGCGGACGCATGAGGTCTCCGCGGATGGAACATCTCGCTTTGCGTGTGACGTTGCCCGGTGTGCTGTTGTGTTTGTATCGGTACGTCATCGTTGTTGGGAGAATGTTTTTCGGTCGCCGGGGGGTGGTGTGGATGTTCAGTCGATGGCGGACATTTTGTCGAGTTGATCGAGCTCGTCATCGTGTGCCCGTTTCCATTTGTGTGCGTCCCGGAATTTTGTTGCTTGCCGGGTCGTCTTGGGGGCGGGCGTGGTGTGGTCGATCTTGGTGGGAATCGTTCGTGCAATTTTTTTGCGATTGCGTTTCTGTGTGCACTATATACGACATTGCTGGTCATGCACGGGTCCCGTTGGCGTTGGTATGGCTTGAAGTCGCTCGCTCGGATTTTTGTGTATCGCCTTGTCTGGATGTTTTGGACACATATGTGTGTCTCACTGATTCCATACATGTACCTGACTTGTTCCGCTTTTTTGTGGAGTTTGTGGAGGTGAGGCTTTAGGATGGGGGTAAATCCGAGCTGTCCGATTGTCAGCACTTTTGCGAGTTTGGGTTTGGCATTGTACCACTCCGTATGTATGCTTTGGATTGTGTGGTGGTATGTGATGTTATATTTGAATACTGCATCATGCAACGCATCCTGCCAGTGCACAGCGTGGAGTTGGCTGTGTGACAGTGTGGCTCTGACTTTGTCCATGAGTGTGCGATTTATGCGCTCTGCCAGAGCGTTTTCTTGCGGGGTGTAGTGGGTTGTGGCGCGGTAGGTGATGCCCCTGCGACGCAGTTGCTCTCGGACTTGTTTGGCCAGGTATTCCTTGGCGTTGTCGGTGACTAGTAGTTGGGGTGGTTGGCCGTTGGATGCTGCTACGTAGTTGATGGCGTTGATTATTGTCGTGGGAACCTGCGATCTATTGTTGGTGCAGTATACCCATATGTACCGTGTGCGCGTGTCTATTACAGTGATGAAATTGTTGGCGTTGAGGTTCGACGTGGGTTTTATTGGACCGCATACGTCTGAGGATAGGCTTTAACCTTTGCCGGCCTTGTGCTCTGTCCTGCGGTGGGGTCTGGTGGCCGTTTTTCCATCGATGCATCCACTACATTTCATTGTGGTGCTTGTGTAGGGGAGCCCGTGGGGAATGCCTGGGAGCAGTTGGTGTTTTGACATCAGCGCTATGGTTTTGGGGTTGGCATGATTTAATTTGAGATGCCAATCATGCATTTGTTGCTGCGCTGGGGTGTGTCTGCTAGTTCCGGTTTGTGGCGCTTTGGCGTTCCGCAGGTTGGACGTGTCGTTTCGCGTTGTGTTGAGCGTGAGTTCGTCGTTGGCGCGTGGTGCGGTCTGCGGTGCTTGTTTGGGTGTGGGCTGCGGGCGTTTAGGACGTGGTTTCGTGGATTGGTTTTTTACGGTGGTACGTGCGCGCTCCTTTGGCTGTGGCATCCGGTGTGAGGCGGTATTGCCCGTTGTGGAAGCGTGGTGTGATTTTCGGTGTTGGCAGCTTGATCGGGTCGTGGAGCGTGGCTTTGTTTCTTGAGAACGTGACTTGTCCATGTGCGGTCAGATCATGGACTGAGAGAAGGTTTTCTTGATTTTCCGGTGTGTGTACCGCCGGTATCGTGATTCGATTATTCTTCTGTTGGATGGTGATGTTTCCCTTGTGCGTGATAGAGGCGCGGTGGCCGGTGGCAGTGGTGGTTAGTGTCCCGGTGCTGGGTCTCATACGCTCGTGGTGTGTGGCGGTATGGGTAGGGTTTGCACCGGAGTCTAGTATGTAACTGTTCTTACCTTCAGACGTGTCGCCGTTGTAAGGCATGTGGGTCTCGAGTGCTGTTAACCTGGCTTGCAACTCGTGCAGAGGGTCAAGTGCTTCGTCTGTGTCGCTGGCGCCGGTGTGCGCTGCGTTCGCGTGGGTTTGTGCGCGTCTGTATGGTTTTCTACTCGCGTAACCTTTTTCAATGGCGTGTGAGACGCTGCCGTGGATGCTGCACCACGTCCCGTGGTATCCTGCGGGCTTCTGGTATTTTGGTTTGCCTGTGTGTGTGCGTCTGGTGTATGGACGTTGTGTGGTTTTGCGTGGTGCTGCCTGTGTGCTTTGAGTTGGGCTTATGGCCTGTGCCTGGATCTGAGACTGCATGATCTGCACTTGTTGAACATGGTTGGTGAATGCGTTGATCGTTAGTGCGGGGTTCCCGGCCATGATCATGGCTAGCTGGCCCATGTCTGGGTGCTTGTCAAGCACTTGTATCATGTACCGAACAGTTGCGCGTTCTTCGTTCATGTTCGGGTACTGTGCTACTTGCATGCGATATCTTAGTTCGCCATGCTTTTCGACGTAGTCTCTGAGGTCTTGTCCTGGTTCGTACGTGAGGTTCCTGGCCTCAGCATCGAGGAGTTCGTGACTCTCTGTTGTAGACGTGTTGAACGTGTTCCGAATGATGTGACATATTGTACTTGGGTCATATCGGAGGATGTGGGGTGGGAGCATTTTCACGACTTCTTTGGATATGCTTTGCATGATCGCTTTCCTGATTTGATCTGTTTTCTTTTGGTTGTCCTCGTCGGCTGCCTGTTCGTTGCTTGGGCTGGCTGCGGCTGTCAGTTGTTGTGCTGCTTTGATTGTGCGAGCATATATTTCGAGGGCGTCATACCAATAGGTATAGTTGCCGCTGTTGAGGCGGGGCAGGGGTCCTTGTGACGAGTTGGGTTGATCGGTCATTTTGTTTGTTTCGCGTGCGCGGGGTTTGGGAAAGTAGTCGTGTGTTAGTGTGCTCGGGTTTATCGCGGTGGGGATGGATGGTCTTACGCCGCGGATGGGGTGGCAGTGGTGTGTGTGGTGCCCATAACCTGTGGTGCCAGAAAGAGTCCGATGCCTCCGACCACTGTTGGGGCGGAGGCGACGGCGGCTTTATTTGGTTCTGACTACGAGCCGCCCTATTGGCAGTGCCCTATTGGGGTGCTGCCTTATCTGGGTGGAACCACAGGTTGGTAGTGGAAATTGATTTACACGGTTGGTCAGACGCCAGGAAATAATTACCCTCCCGCGCGACGACACGAAGCTGTTTCAACGTCTCTTGTACTTGCTTCCTCATAAACATTTCAGTGGCAGCAGTATAAATACACGAGATAGCAACAATAAACAAAAGGGAGAAGGAAGCTCAATCGCACTTTCTTCCACAGCTTTTCTCATGATAGCCATAGTCAGCCATGCGTGTCCACGTAACACACGCACACACGCCGCTCGTCACGCGACGGCGGCGTCTGCCTCTTAGGGAGATCCGCCTTCGAGCGCACAATAAACGAGGTATCGTTCCTCGCACCACAGCTTTGAGCCCATGGCCGTAGAAATGACAAGAGTAAACCTCCATAAGAGCATTTGCTGCACTACCATGACAGATTCAATTCCTATTTGCGCTGTTCTTGTCTTTCTTCTATAGTACATCTACAATATCTGTGCACTCATTTCCAATTCAGAATGATCATCATCTCCACTGTCAGCGACCGACACTGTCTGTTGCAACATTGTGCAGGATTGTTGCTCAAACACCAAGTCAATTACAGTATCTCGAATGAACTTTTAAGGTATCTACAAGAGTTAAAATACATCCTACAGCTTGTCAGACGCTGCCAAATTGCGAACATAATGGTCTTCGTTCCTCTCACCGCCAGTAACATGTTCGAATCGACAAAGTCTTAATGATTTCATTTTGGTACTGTAGCGAACGTTGCGCGCAAAGATGAATGTGAGAACTAGTTCGAAATCTCAGCGATATAGGCCAGCTTTCCATCCGGAAGCGCCCTACCAACTCTATAAAACAACAGCTTGGGTACGATTTGCACATTAAAATGAATCCCTTCTATTCTTGCTGTGTTATCTTGAGGTACCGATGACGATCAGAAACTGTAAAACGGCATGAAACGAAAGTAAGACAATGCCGTCGCGAGATTTTATACCACTAAAGTAAGCGTGGTACTTTTTGGACTAGATTTCTTAGTCCTTGATCCTCCCGCCATCAGTCGTGAGACGAGAAGTGTTCAAGCTATGTGTTGAAGTTGTGTAGTTTTATTTCTGTAGACTTCTTACACGCGGACCGTTTTATACTACAATGCATGTGCAGATGCGGTCTTAGAGCGTTCCAGATCATATGAGATAGTCGGCCGCAATTCTGCAGAATTGAAGCAATCACTACTGTAGCATGTTAGATATGGGCCATCGACTACGGGGCCGATTCTCCCGAAACTTATCTCAAATGCGTGTCACTACAGTAGACTGCTAATCGGCTACATGATTCTTTCCTGGAAGTAGAGTGGAAGAGTTGAGGTGTAGAAATGTACTCTTCAACACTGTGGTTCTGCGTTGTTTGTCTGACCACACAGTACAGGCTGTCCAAAGGGAGGCATATATACATAGAGCCGACAACGAGTACAGAATGAGGGCATTGGGCCCCGTGTTCACACAGATTATAGGCTCCTTTTATACAATAACGCGCAGATGCTCCACCGATTACCCCCAACGCCCGAACCCAACAGGAACCGATCCCTCACCGCCCGTAGGATAACGCCCGGCCACACACAAAACAAAACAATCAGCACAGAACTGCCCACATACACACCACCCCCCCACCCCACCCCCAAAATGGAACGAAAGAAAGGTTTACTAACACTCAACCGCGACAACTACGGACCCCTAATCGTTGGCCAGCGATCTGCAGCATACGCAACAAACAGAATCCAGGAGCTAGAAGTCAACTTGGATCCACCACCAACAGAATCAGAAAACTAAACTTTTCAACAATCCAAGCACATGCTACTCGGTACAATAATCACTTCCATACCGAGCCAAATCGCTAACCTCTTACGCACCTCCACAAGCCATCCTACAGCGCACTTTTTTGTACGGGCCATCACATCTCACCAGGACACCGCCAACACAGACGCCCAGAAGCATCTCAGAAACCAGCTCAAAAAGCACACATCACGCCCGGCATGACCATCCAGGAATAAACCAGCATACACGAAATCAAAAGAGCAAAATGAATGGCAGTCCGCTGCTCGGAGATTCAGGATCCTCGAACAACCAAAAAGTTCATGATCGATGGGCTACGAACCAATCTGGAAGCAGCAGCGATCGTCATGCAACTGATTGCACTCAACCCAGCTGCTCTGAAGGGTTTTGCGCACAAATACAACGGAATCGCAGCATACCAAACAGGGGCAAACCAAGAATACCAGATCCATCCCTAACCATTCTGGACACCACGACGTGCAGATGGCCCACGCATTATTGGCGCCAACAACCCGTCCTCAGACACATCACTAAACCATGCCGCTGGTACATGCACCAAACAAGGAGGCTTGATGAACCTGCGACACACTGACAGGGAATTCTGGTACCTCAACCACCTCAAACACACTAAAAACAGGATTAGGGAGAAGATACAGGCATGCACAGAATATAACGCCGATGAAATCCCCGAGGACACCCAAGATGAACGACATGAATACGAACAAGAGAAAGACAACATGACCAATGATGTCCATTCATACTGGAATCCGGAGCACACTCGACAAACCTCACACCCCCCACGCGGCACATAAGCAAAACAAAAACCCAAAGTCACACACATATGGCAACGAACACGCGCTCCAAAATCCACACACAATTGTTACAAGATGATTCTCACGAATAGGAACATACCACTCCAACTCTTAGCCGTGGCCAACCCGGCCATAATCAAAAACCTGATCTCAGTACATGATATCACGCGACCTCACGGCAATGTTCTATTCATACCGACAAAAGCCGTCTTCTACCGCAACAACAAAAGCCAGAGAAGACAAACCATCCTCGGTACATCACCATGGAACTAAATGTGTGCACAAGGGGTCTGATGCCCCCATCATTTACTCGTCGTCGGCTCCAGCTATATAGCTATATATATACGCCTCCCTATTGACAGCCTGTCCTGTGCGGTCGTACAAGTATAAAGTGCATTGGTGAATGTGTTTTTGTGCGGTCTGACAGTCCTGGGGTTCGCCGATGAACTTTGTGCTGGTGTACGGTTGAGTTTGTTGATGAGGTGGTTGTGTCGTTGAGGTCCGGTGATTTTGGTGAAGAGATCCACGATGTTGTCAGCGCTCGGTGTATGGTGGACGGTGATGTTGCCCTGCTATATGTGGTCCTGGATGTGGTGGTGCTTGATGTCTATGAAGTTTCTTCGTTTTGTTGGTGCCGTATTTTTGGCGGCAATAATCGCCGCTTTTTTGTCGATCGTCAATAGTGTTGACCTGGCTCCCGATTATTCGATATTTGCAAGTAGTCGTAGGAGCCATTGTGTTTGCTGCGTAGCTCGCGAGGCGGCTAAGTATTTGGCCTCGCATGTAGACGTAGCTACCGTTGACTGCGTGAAGCTGTCCAAATAATTGGGGCGTCGTACAGTGTGTGTATTATACCGGTGCATGATTTTCTGTCTGGGTCGTTGGCGCAGGTGGAGTCACTGTATGACCGTAGGGCGCTTTCTGGCTGCTTTCTGATGTTTCTGTATTCTATTGCGTGTGTGCGCGTGCCATGGAAGTATCGTAGTAGCCATTTGAGGTTTTATTGGTGGACGGTTGTCGGTTTGTGCATGACGGGTGCGCGTCTGTCATCGGATTTGTCCGTAGTCTATCGATCATAAGCGTTACGGTTGTTAGATACAGCACGAAAATATAATTATATTTTCGTGCATGCTTACGTATTCCTGGAGGGCCATTCCGGGCATAAAGTGAGCTTGTTGGGTTTGTTCTTTGAGGTACTTTTGATCGTCTGCGTTGGTGGTGTCCAGGTGAGAGGTGATGGATTGTACTAGATCCTGCAGTGTGGGATTTCTGGTTGGGGTGAGTACTAGGTCCGCGATTTGGCTGGGTACGCCAGCGATTATTTTACTGAGTAGCATGTCCTTGGCTTGTTGAAATGTTTTGTGTTCTGCTTCAGTTGGTGGTGGATCGGGGTTGCCTTTCAGGTCCTGGATCGTGTCTGTGGCGTATGCTGCAGATGGCAGGGCCACGATTTGCGGTCCGTAGTTGTCGGCGTTGAGTGTTGGTACGTCTGCCCTTCTTTATATTTTGGGGTTGGAGCGTGGGGGTGGCGTGTATGTGAGCAGTTCTGTGGTGCCGTTATTGTTTCGGGGATATCCTGCCGTTGTCCTGCGGGCGGGGATGGATTGGTTCGTGTTGTGTCGGTGCGTTAGTGGTGGTCGATGGAGCATCTGCGCCGTTGTGCGTAAAAAGAGCCTATAACCTGTATGAACACGCCGTCCGATGATCTCATCATTTACTCGTTGTCGGCTCTAGCTATTCATACGCCTCTCAATTGACAGCATGTCCTGTGTGGTCAGACACGAGACAGATCAGGCGTACACATGGAAAACTAAAGGTATAAAGCACACTTACAGTTTCAGAACGAAACCATGCCAAAAACAGAACACAAAATCAGCAAGCACGAAAACAAAAACACGCCGACGGTGACGATAGTCGCACTATGCACCCAGAACGTCCATTAACAGCGGCAAGTATCCTGTCACATCTCCCAGATATACAACTCGGCAGCAAACCACAAAAGATACCCCATTTAACGACAACAGGAAATTAAAGTACCGCGATGGGTACTTCAAAACTCAACCATGACACGGCAAGAAACCTTCGTGAAATGTCCAAAACACGTAGCATCACCACCGTTCCCAGACACCTGGCAGAGGACACAAGCACAATCATATTCCCAGCATAGTCAATTACCAAATAACGTCAGGCACCTCACACAGAAACAACCCACGAGTACGAACTAGGACGATACCTCAGCTCAGACAAATTTGGACCCTTATTCCCCATACACCCACGGCAACTCTCACTTACTTAAGTACATCGATGCAGGCACAGGACACCACAGTACTATCGTACGGACAGCACATTGGAGTTAAAATTTCAAACAGCAACGAACACGTACGCAGCCTAAGGCATCACTAACAAAAACTGTAGCATATGTCCCCCCGTGAGGGACTTACTTTAGATTAGATCACGATTGAGTTAGTTACTGTAGAGCCCGACGCTCTACAGTACCACCGCGCATGTCCACGTGTGCCCCACGGCTCACGTGCACGCGTGTACCAGGCGCGTACGAAGCGCGCGCACACACGGGTACCACGTGTACTGTCAGCACCGATGCTGACACCGTACAGTGCAGGCCGACCTGCACTACAGTAGACCACTACGGTACCTCGGTACTGTAGTGATATTATAGAGTTTTGTATATTAAACATGAGCGGACCGACGGCGTTACTTACTTCCCCCTCCTGAAGATCCTCCGATGTCACTAACTCTTCTGAATTAACTATTTGCTGTAGGTCTTGCGGTATCTCCGCCGACCGATTTCGACAAACTAAAATTTCCTCGACCTCTTGGGTCTGCGCCCGCGCGTGAGGGTCGTCCTCACTCTCCATCGCGTCGCGTCCTTGATCTGTCCCGTGTCCGCTTAGGTACTGTAGGGCCTGATGTAGACCTGATGTGGGCACTGGTTCCATCGGAATTGGGGCCAGTTCTACTCCATCTCGCGAAACGCGTTCCTCCTGATCACCAATGGCGATAACAACCGTATTCCTGTCTGACTGCTTGACTGCATACGGACCCGTGGCCACTTGTGCCAATTTGTGCTAAGGTTCCGTAGCCGCACCTTGCTCCTTTCAAACGAACACGTAGGACCCCACTGGTATGTCGTACTTCGGCTTGCGAAGTCTCCCATCGAAATTTCGCTTGTATCTCGCCTGTTCCTTGCGTAGGCCCCTCCGCGGTCTTCATCAGACTCTCCAACTATGATTGCCAGTTTAGATAATAGGATCTCGGGGATCCAAATATGGCCTCGCTACTTTTCGCGAAGCGGTGCTGCCGTTTCGCTTCCATTTGCGCTCAGAAGCAGCGAGTCGTGTCGCCTGTTGAAGGGCATCCCTTTCTTTTGTACGGGCATCTCTCTCGATACGCTTCTGCTTCTTTTCTGCGTCTCTTTGTAGCTTCTTCTGTAGCCTTTGTGCCTCCTTTTCTACTGCTTCTCGCTTCCTCGATTTGGCAGCAACGGCCGCCGCTACCTCTTTCTCTCTTCGGCGGCAAATGAGATCATCGACAGTCAAATAAATTGCAGGCGTTCCACCAGACAGGTCCTTGCCTCTAGTCGCCTCTACCTTCTTGCGGATTTTATCCTTGGGCGGTACAGCCTCCATTAAAAACTCTGTTAACAGTTCTGCGCCCATGAAGCAAGTACTCAGACGCACGGAGGGCAAAGCATGGCGATGTTTCCTCCTCAAAAATGCTCTTAATCTGTGTAAATGTTTCCCTATCCGTGTGAAGACGGGCAACAGCATTGATGCACGAAGCGACACTGCCGTTTTCCAGACGTTGCTCAATTAATTTCCCTTTCCAATAGAGAAACGATCCAAGAAGCGATAGTCTATGGGGCGCAAACAGGTCCGCTCGAAGCTTTTTTTGATGGCGTTTACAGATATGTCGTGGAAGGCTGCTGTGCCAACCATAAAACCACACCGAACAGTTTCGTGCACTGGGGGAGCACGGTAGGATCCCCCAGTGAGATCACGCGCGTTTGGGGCGCGTTGGTGGGGTTCGGGAGACCACCCGCGTGGTATCCGGCTCGGGATCCGGGCGGTGCACGCAGTAGGGAAATAGAGGGGAAACAGGTGGTAAAGGACACGCCCAGGAGAGGCGGAGCGGTAGGGACAGGCTGGCGTGCACGCTGCAGTAGGGGAGCAGGGGCGCGCGCGGTAGAGGTAGGTGGGAATCGGGGACGTAGACTGCTCGTGTGGTACCGTCGTGTGACGGGGACCGGCGCGAGGCTACGACTCCGATTGCAGAAACTCAGGTTGTAGACCCAAGGCTTCGTGAGGATTTACTTACGGTCGGACGTCGACTATATAGGAGTCAACGTCGCGATATAATAATAATAATACTAATTAAATTAAGAGGGGCACTGTAGCATAACCCCCCCTGGGGGACTCTCTTTAGATTAGATCACGATTGATTTAGTTACTGTAGAGCCCGACGCTCTACAGTACCACCGAGCGTGTCCACGTGTGCCCCACAGCACACGTGCATACGTGTACCCGGCGCGTACGAAGCGCGCACACACGGGTACCACGTGTACTGTCAGCACCGATGCTGACACCGTACAGTGCAGGCCGACCTGCACTACAGTAGACCACTACAGTACCTCGGTACTGTAGTGATATTATAGAGGTTTGTATATTAAATATGAGCGGACCGACGGCGGAGGGGAGAGGACCAGCACGAGCTTGTCCAGAACCTACGCCTTTGGAGCTCGCCCCGCTTATTCTAGATCGGGTTGCCTACAAGAGCCCATATCTAGTCAGGAGCCAAGCGGGCAGGGGACGAGCGAGCACGCGAGCGAGCCTAGATCCGCCTCCGCCCGTCAGCGCTGGTATGTCACCCAGCGCTGCGCCGGGGCGTCGAGGCGTAGATCGGCCCGCGCGTGCGTGCGTCCCCGACCGTACCCGCTCTACCACTGCTACCCCGGGCTCGCCCGGTTCCGTTAGCTGGGGTTGCTTCCCGTCTTCCCGCCGATCGGGGTCTCCGCAAGAACTGAGTATACACCCTCCTCCGTTGGGGGTGTTTGTACTACAGTGGTCTCCCGACCTAGAAGACTCTAAGATCGTTCCAAGAAGACGGCCGATTTCCTCCGCGTCCGTATGCGTCGAGATGAGCGAAGGGTCCGAACCCTCGGTCCACTCCGCACCGACCGATATGCTGGCGTCCGCGCTACGCGTCCGATCCGACGACGGCGCCGCAGGTCCTCGGGATCGCGAACCGTCTCCAGACTACTCAGAAGGACGCGCTCGCGCGATGTACGAACGCATCGCGGAGTATATCGAGGATGTCCGGACATCCCTTCGTGTCGACGTGACCAACCAGGTCTCCGCCCGCTGTCCTGACGAGTCGCGCTCCCTCCACGAAGGAAAGTTTGAGCGCGTGACTCAGTCCTGGGAGAGCCTGCGCGCGCTCGCCGACCAGTTGCGCTCCGTCTAGTGTTGGTCGAGGACGCGCGCATCGAGGCCCCTACGGCGGACGTTGCAGGTCGACCCGCGAGTACGAACTCCGGGGTACGACGGGACACGCAGCCTTCCCCATCTGCCGAACAGATGGGAGCGTTCGCGCATACGGCTGCGGAACTCAACTCGGCGCACCGGCGCGCTCGTGAGTTAGAACAGGACTCGGCCGTAAGGTCGCCCGGAGCCCCCCCGAGAGGGCCCGGTGCCACTGTTCCTCCGGGCGCGTCCAATGCGCAGGAGTGGCCTCCGACTGGTGCCGTCACCAATCGGAGCGCGGAGGATATCAAACCAACGGCGGACGCGAACTTCGCGTCCGAGACTCAAGCTCTTTCGCATGCCCCCGGAAGCATGCGGCAGTTGCGACAGGTACCGTACGGGCACGACCAGGACCATGGTGGAGCCGCTCGCGGATCCGGAGAACTCATGTTCTCCGTCGATCCTCGCTGGGGCGGCTACCCGCCGGTGGATTACACCGCGCACCCCGGTCCGGTAGACGTACGTACACTACCCGTCACCCCGTCAGGCGCGTTCGTAAGATGGAACAGGCATCGGCCGAAAGGTCGCCCGGAGCCCCCCCGAGAGGGCCCGGTGCCACTGTACCTCCGAACGCGCCCGATGCGCAAGAAGGGAGCCCGACTGGTGCCGACACCAATCGGGTCACTGGGCAGCGCAGCCCCAAGACGGACGCGAATTTCGCGTCCGAGACCCAAGCCCTACCGCATGTAGCTGGAGACATGCGGCAGATGACACGCGTACCGTACGTGGACGACAAAAGACGCGGAGATACCGCCCGCGGATCAAGAGAACCGATTCTCTCTTTCGATCCCGGCTGCGGCGGCTATCAGCCGGTGGATCTCACCGCGCACACCGGTCCGGTAGACGTCCGTACGCTACACGAATTCTTACGCGGACTAGCCCCTGCGACCCGGGTCGCAGTGGGTGAGACCGTCCAACCATTGCCCGGACAACAGAAGACAGACCGTCCAACGATCCGCCGCATCGCGAAGGCGGCAGGCACAACGTGCCGCGCTCTGCGCGATTTGCCGCTGCCGGATCCGAAACCGGCAGCGAGGGGGAATCGAACCCCGAGGCCGCATGCGACAAGTTCGCCTGCGGCATCCCTCCACATAGGAGAGGATGAGTGGCAGGCCGACCCTGTCCTCAATGCGCGAGGCCGCAAGTCCGTGGGAGGCCGACCTCCAGCGCCAGCATCAACGAGATCGACTGGAAGATTTGCGATTGCGTTCGCGCGCACCCCGAGGGTGACGAGTTGTACGGACCGCCGGGTCGCCGAGTTATACATCTCGAATCGAGATGGAGGAGTCGCTCCTCCTCGCGTACCCCGCCTCACCGATGAGGAGGCACGCGAAGCGGCGATCTTCGCCTCGGGAGATGGCAGCCCGTACGTGTGTTGGCTATACCGTACGTACGGTCACGCCATGTACGCGTGCCAGTTCCTGTCCCCGGAACAACGAATGTTCACGGCGTACAGGGACTACCACTACCCGATGGACACGCGCCCCGAAATGCGCAATCTCCTCCGGCAGTCGGCGGACGAAGCCGGCCCCCCGCGTCAAGGATTCTCGAACCGTTCGGGTGGTAGCGCACGCTTCGCCCCACGAGGAGACCCTGGTGAGTCCGGTGGCGACCACCATCGGCGAAGAACGCGAAGGCGCCCAGGCTTCCGTAAGCCCGGCGCGTGTGAGCGAAAGAGAAGACACCCTGACCTCCGTCGGTCAGATGCCACGGACAGACCGTGAAGGCACCGAGGCTTCCGTAAGCCCCGTGCACAAGACGGAGCGTGAGGCGTGGGCCGATGCAAGACGCCCCAAAGATCCCACCGATCGCCGTGTCGCCGAGGGGATCGCATATGCGCTACACGTCACCGACTTGACCGATCAAGCCGGGGAGGCAGGAGCTGGCCGACCTAGCTCCGCAGAGAGGACACCGTCGACAAGGGAGGGATCGGCTCGAACGACCCCCGGCCAAGTGCCCGCCGCCGACATCCAGCGCGCCGAAGACCCCGAGGCTGGCGCGCTCGACTCCCCACCGCAGGACGACCTTCCGGCCCCTCTTACGATGGAGGAGATTGCTGACGAGCAACGCGTGGATGACTTCTGCCAAACCGTTTTGGCACGACAGTCAGAGTCCCGGGACTCCGCGTTCTTCGAGGACCACCAGGGGGTGCTCAAACGGAGACACCCCTTCGACCCTGCTATTGTGCAGGTGGTGGTACCTCGGACGCTCCACGCCAGGCTGCTTCGCCTGTGCCGCAACCCGGTCATCGCGGGGCACCCGGGCCAGAACCGTATGTACTACGCGCTCCGTCGCGAGTACTACTGGCCCCATCTGGCCGCAGGTGTCGCCGCCACAGTGCGAGGTTGTCGAACCTGCGCGATGAACCGGGTCAAGCTGAGGAAACATCTCAACCGATTGAGATTGTTTCCAGCTACGAGGCCGCTCGAGAGCCTGGCCATCGACATCTTGGGGCCACTCCCCAATACGAAATCCGGAAAACGGTTCCTGCTCGTGATCACGGACCGCTTTAGCAAGCTGACGCAAGTCGTTGCGCTCCGCACGATAACCGCATACACCGTCGCAGTTGCGTTCTGCGAATCGTGGGTGTTTAAGTACGGCGTCCCGCACACGTTGCTGTCGGATAACGGACCGCAGTTTAACGCCAAGTTCTTCCACAGCACGTGCCGTGTTCTGGGGATTACTAATATGTACACATCGGCGTACCATCCCCAGACGAACGGGCAAGTCGAGCGATACAACCGAACGATCGCCGCGATGCTACGAAACTACGTAGGCGAGCATCAAGATGACTGGGACGTGTACGTGGGGCCGCTTACGTACGCGTATAACTCCCACGTACACCGCACAACCGGCACGACGCTGTTCGAGCTCGTGCTCAGCAGGCCACCGCCGGAGTTCTCGCTTCGACGAGCTGACGGTGACGCGCCCCCTGCCGACAGAGGGAACGAACGCGCCGAGTTCCTCCAGACCTTGGACTCGAAAATCCAGAAGGCCTACGGGAGCCTGCGTCGGACGCAGGCTCGCTACAAGCGCGACTTCGATAAGCGCATACGCCGGATCGATTCGCGACTCCGTCCCGGAGAGTACGTATGCCTCAACCCCACCGATGGGGGGAGGACATCGAACAAGCTCGCGTCCCCGGCGGTTGGACCCTACCGTGTCATCGCGAACGACCGCCGAACCATCACGATCGATCGTGATGGGGTCACTGAGCGGGTCTCCGCAGATCGCTGCGTGTACGCGCCACCGCCGACGGACGCGCCACGGGGGAGCACAACAACCCCAGCTGACCTTGCCGACAAGGTCAGAGAGGGAACACAGTACGCTGTCGAGCGACTACTGAAGCACCGAGATATGGAAGACGGAACTATCGAGTTCCTCATCAAGTGGGCGGATTACGACACGCCCACCTGGACTGCGCGGACTCACGTCCCGGAGGAGTTTGTGTCTCGTTACGCCCAACGCCTCCGGAGACGCACCGGCATGGACCTCAACTCAAACGTGAACGCGGACGTTCACGCTTGAGGAGGGGGCCCTCAACCGCTCCTTCGCGGATTAAAACGTCAGGCTGCACCAGCAGACCGGAAAGAGAGACGTGGAAGGACAGCTGCCCTCATGGGAGGGTCACGCGATCGGACGACGCCCGACGTCAAGACGCATTGATGGACAGAGCCAGTGCCAGAGGGCGCGACGACGCCGGCACGCAGCCACAAGTCCAGCCAACGAACGGCTTCCGACGTCGCCGACAAGACGCGGGAGCGAACACAGCACGTACTGTCTTACGAAAACAAGAAGAAAACAAGTCCTCTCGGATGATGAGGAGAGACCCTGACGAGACCGCGTAGTCTATCGTCAGGAAAGGCACCTCCCCATTGCGGTAATGGGTACACGGCTCGCCGTACCGATGGGAGACAGTAGCTTGTTACGAGAAGCGGAGCGACCGCGCCCGACTCCTCTACAAGGTAGGAGAGCCACGGTCGAAGAAGCAGTCGAGAAGTGGAGACGCGTTAGATTTCCCAGCTCCAATCGAGTACTGGAGACGACCCGGACGCGCAAGTATTACATGAGCGCAGACCCCTTTTCACGACCGCCGCCGGACACCGAAGTTGGCGCAAAAATGGACGGAGGAGCTGAGAGCACGAGCGCACGCCTGCGTGCGCGCTACAGGGAAGACGGAGGACCCAGAGAACCGACACCGTGGCGCCCTAGTACGAAGAAGAAAAAAGGGGGTCAACACGTGTACCACGGAATGAGAGACAGCGGGCGACGACGCCGCTCTGGGTTCCAAGGCATACGCAAATTTCACACCAGATCCGTGAGCCGATGAGGAAAGCAGGAACCACGCCAGAACAAAAGCTGGTGCGAGAGCGGAGTGTGCGCGACGCTGCTGGAGGGGGACGTCGGGCTGCTGCTGGCTCTGGCGCTGACGTGGTGGGGCCGCACCACACGTCACGGACTGCGCTGCGATTTTTTTGCAAAAATACATTTTCGCGGGAAATGTTTTTTGGAAATGATTTTGGGCGATTTAATCACGGTCAGGTGCAGCGCTGTACAGACAAGCGCATGCGCTACTGGCCGGTATCGAAAAGGTGCATGCACCTTTTGGTGTACTGTACTGTACGTGGATCCGCGCGCGTGGCACAGCTAATCGCCGACGCAACCAAGATTTTAATTTTTGAGGAAATTTTTGCATGTTCAGGACAGCGCACCAACCACGACCTGTGTTGGAAATTTTTCGCGGGAAACGTTTTTTGCAATTTTTTCGGTGATCTGATCAAGAGCTGGGGCTGTCGCGCTCGTGCAGCGCTGAACGGACACGCGCCGCGCGCGTCGTAGACGCAGCACGTGAAGCGGACGGACGGACAGCGAGGTGTACAGTACGGGCCGCGCGCCGTCGCTGCTGTCCGCGCCGATCCGCGCGCGTCGATCCACGCGAGCCCATCTGCGCCGACATTTCCGGCACTGGAGTGCGGCATCACCGCATCGCTGCGCACCTACGTGGAATAGCCTACGACGCTGGAATTGCCGCTGCCGCGCGCTGTTCCCTCGCCGCCGACGGCGAGGGGCGCCAAGGAGAAGAGCCTCCGCCGCGCTCCGGGCCCTCGCAGCGGACAGCGAGGGACGCCGAGGAAGAGCCACTACCGCGTTCTGTGCCCTCTCCGCCGACGGCGAGGGGCACCAAGGATGACCTACAAGCAAGGCGAGAGCGCCTACCGCACTGCGCACACGGCCGATGCCGTACGGCGCGCCCCGGCGGCAGCGCACCAGTCCCTCGCCGACAGACGGCGAGGAAGACCAAGTATGAGAGCATTTCCTGCTGGTTCGCTCCCCCGCCACGTACGCCAAGGGACACGAACGAAAACTCATATGTCGAGCGCGGTGTCCTCGCCGCCGACGGCGAGGAACCCAGGGACGATATATAAGCTAGTCGGACCCGCCGGGGGCGCCGCTCCCACGGCCGATGCCGTACGACGAACCCCCGTGGCCGCGCTCTGACGACCCCCTACGCTCGACAGCAAGGCGGGCCGGACGAGACGGGAACGACTTCCCAACACGGAGGGAGGTCGGGGGTAAGAAGACTCTTCCCAGTAACCCGCCGACAACTCGAGGGATCAGTGTGAACTAGGAACGAGGCGCGAGCGACCTTCCGAAAGGTTCGCGATCGTCGACGGGACGAAACAGACGAAGGCGGGCGCATGCTCGTACACGCATGCTCGTCATCCCCCATAGAGTGCACCCCACCTCACGACGATGTCGGTAAATGAGAAGAGGGGAGCGACCTCCCTGACTGATCGCCCTCGACAGTCAGGTATCAGGACCTCGCCGCCGACGGCGAGACGTACCAAGTAGAAGAGCAGCCCGCGCGGTTCCCTCGCCGTCGACGGCGAGGGGTCTCCAAGAAGGAGGACGGTTGCACGCCCCACCTCGCCGCCGACGGCGAGGAGTACAAAAGGTAAGGTCATCGCCCGCACCGCTCATCGACACAGATCCACGCGCCGGTTAGCCGCCTGGGGGAACAAAAAAAACAGAAGGTAGCCGCGCCGGCGCGCCACCGATATCGGCGACGACGACCAACGCACGCCCATTCCCCATGCCCGTCCGAAGACCGGGGTCGTTCCGCATGGCGCTGCACCTGGATCGCCAGAGGGCGACGAACCCTCTACAGCAGCAGTCGCCGCGCTCGACGGGCGGGCGAGCGGGCAAGAACCCATACGCCTTGGCGCGTGTTGACACCGCGCGACGCGGCGGGGACCAGAGTACAGGAGGAAGAGGACGAGCGCACTACAAGCAGGGAAGGCGACCTCGCTGGAGTCGAGACGGAGAGGAAAAGCAATAGGCGGAAGGAATGCGAGCCGGGAGAGAAGGTAAGGAACGATGCGCCCGACACGCGAGGAAGTGAGAGACGGACGCAGACGAGAGACGATGGGAAAAATGGGGGTCGAGACGGAGAGGAAAACACGAGCCACCCTACAGGCACATGTGAACGCGGACGTTCACACTTGTGGGGGGGGCCGTGTAGCATAACCCCCCCTGGGGGACTCTCTTTAGATTAGATCACGATTGATTTAGTTACTGTAGAGCCCGACGCTCTACAGTACCACCGAGCGTGTCCACGTGTGCCCCACAGCACACGTGCATACGTGTACCCGACGCGTACGAAGCGCGCACACACGGGTACCACGTGTACTGTCAGCACCGATGCTGACACCGTACAGTGCAGGCCGACCTGCACTACAGTAGACCACTACAGTACCTCGGTACTGTAGTGTTATTATAGACGTTTGTATATTAAATATGAGCGGACCGACGGCGGAGGGGAGAGGACAAGCACGAGCTTGTCCAGAACCTACGCCTTTGGTCAAGCTCGCCCCGCTTATTCTAGATCGGGTTGCCTACAATAGCCCATATCTAGTTAGGAGCCAAGCGGGCAGGGGACGCGCGAGCACGAGAGCGAGCCTAGATCCGCCTCCGCCCGTCAGCGCTGGTACGTCACCCAGCGCTGCGCCGGGGCGTCGAGGCGTAGATCGGCCCGCGCGTGCGTGCGTCCCCGACCGTACCCGCTCTACCACTGCTACCCCGGGCTCGCCCGGTTCCGTTAGCTGTGGTTGCTTCCCGTCTTCCCGCCGATCGGGGTCTCCGCAAGAACTGAGTATACACCCTCCTCCGTTGGGGGTGTTTATACTACAGGCACGACACCCGGGACACGTGGTGGTGGGCCACGGGTACACGTGGTTAATGGCACGGATAAACGTGATGTATAAGACGGGTACACGTGGGTAATGGCACGATTAACGTGAGGTATAACATGGGTTTACGTGGGTAGAACTGTCAGTAATTCGACAGGGCTCCATGGAGCTTAGACCCGGACACGAGCGAGGGTTGGGATACACGGTTACACGTGGAATACATGTGACTGAAGATAGTGGGATAGGCGGCATGGGCGATAATACAGTCCTGCGATAAGGCGGGGCGCTCAGTGCTCTACAAACAGTACGAGTGTCGAGCCGAGGAGCCTTGACAATATTGTCTCCGGCATTTCGCGTTGATTTTTTGTACAATTTGTTGATCTGTTCGTCGCATGGCTGCAAGAAGTGCGTGGTGCTTGAAAGCCACTGTACCACTGCACACTTCAAATTCTTGCACTGTTGTAGCCATTGGCATCCTTCACGGGATGAATGGCCATCTAACGTGAGACAAGACGCGTCTTCTGCTAGAACAAACTTGCGCACGAAGCGGTTATCATGCTCGATCACGAACTTGATAAGTCGTTTTTCATGCTACCATTTTCAGAGGTCAGGACGTCCGCGCCATCCGGCCACTACTTTGCGTTTTTCAACCAGGCTGGAGTTGAGATTTCTTCTACAATCTCATCTTTAGTAAGCGGTTCCGGCCAAGAAGACATGACATTCTTTCCAGCTACAACGAAAAAGGGAGGGGCATTTAGTCCTGAGGTCGAAACGGCGATGATAGCAGTAATGTGCTTACTCATCTTTGAGGCGTGGCATGCAGCGTACCCTCCGTGGTGCGTGTCTGCTGCACCAAACACCTTCTTTTCTTCCCATATGCACATGAAACCGCCGTCTCATCAAGGTTCCACAATCGGTAAGTGTTCTAAAAAATATCTGAGAAGTCATTCCCGACATTACGAAGCACTTTCGCGAAGCTGGCGACGTGGTCATAATTTTCTGCGTGAAGTTTTGCAGCGTCTTTGTTCTCGACGTTCCTGTACGTGATATATCTGTTAACAGCTCTCCAGTGTCGAGTAGCATCAGCCGAAGGAAGTCCACTGTCGGTGCGGAAGGTCTTTCGTCCGTCGGAAGCAATTTCGTATATAACGCTCTTCATATCTTCAACACTCATGGCGAACCCGTGCTTGGCGGCATACTTGACACGGCCTTGATCATAACGGATTCGTCTCTTGACATGACCGGCTTCCTTCCTGCCCGATTCGTGGATGGGTTGAGAAGTTTCTCTTGCAGGGATTCATCTTTCGTCCGCACAGCATGGTAAAAGCGATAGACAGTGGCCCTCGAAACGTCGGTTTGTCGCACCACTTGTGAGCGCAGTAATATTTTTTGAGCAATGGGACTGGTTGGGCACGACTATGGGCGGTTGCTTTGTCTCGTGCCACTCGATGGCACTCAGCAGCGCTTGTGCAGTCAAAGAGCGCGGCAAATCGGTGGGTGCATCCGAGTAGATTGTTGCGGAACAGGGAATTGCCATCGTAGGAAGATGGCAGTAATGCCATGCTGTCGTGGCGATAAGCCCGTTTTTTTGAATCTGGGCGGGCTTCGAGCTACGCGGACGCCCTCACAGTGGGGGGAGAGCTTGAAAGTCGTTTAGGCGGGCAAGTTAGGGACCGATGAGCGTAGCGTGTAACAAATACAATTCAAAACAGATTTCCACATTGACCCCTTTTCCTGAATTGACCCATTCGGGAAGGGTACGTGCTAGCGATGAAGTAACAGTCCCAGCCCTGAAAGTCAAACGACCGCCCTCAAAGTTAAACGATCATAAAATTATTAAATATTTGGAAAACGGTGCTTAGTTGCTTTTAAGGACGGGTTTCAAGTAGGAAAAACGCCATAACCTGGACAGGCTTCAAATGTGATCGCCAAGAAGATCCCGGATTCGAATTCCCCGCCCAATTGTAAGGAAGGGCGCAAAGGCGCATGCGAATCATTTGAGAGGGGGTAGTACAGTACCAATGTAGCTCCTTCATCATCTTTATCCCCATCCCGACGTCCACGGTCTCTCCAGGAGACATAACAACCCCTGCTTACCAGAGCTCCCTCTCAGGCTTCCGCTCAACGACGAATTCGGGCTTTACTTAATGCTTTCGATGCTTTAGAGAATAGCATGTCACTCACAGACGCAGCGGGGCGCGTGGGCATGGCTCGTAGCACGTTCTACTACAAATACCACAACCGATCAAATGTTATGAAAAACTCAACCACCAGCCAACATTCCTTCGCACCCAATTTACAGAGAATGAAGAAGCAACCATTTTATCTCTCTGTCTTCAACATTCCGACAAAGGTCACCCGCTCAGCATTTCTGACATCAAAGATGCCGCAACATTATCTCCATGATGTCTCATGGACGCCGGGCGTCACTTCGCTTCATTAGTGGTCGCCGAGGCGAAAAGTGGGTGAAAGGATTTAGGAGGCGAAACATGAAGAAGATTTTTATCGGGGGACCTTCACCGCCAGAAGCGGAGCGTTGGTAAGCCACAAATGCAACAGCCTTCACGACACACATTGACCCGGTTGAGCACATCATGAAGACTAACAATATCCCACCATCACACATTGCAAACCTCGACGAAACAGGAGTTACCCCTAATCGCGATACAAAGGGAAAGATAACAGGCAAAGTGGCAATGAGGAGATGCATGCGGGCGATGGGTGGTAAGAATCAAATGAGATCGGCACATTTCAGGAATGTGGGCCGCTTGAAAATGATGCCTGTTGTGTTTGCAGATGGCGGGTTCGGGCGACCTTTGTTTGTCGTTCAGAGACGAACGTTACCCTACCGAATAGTTCACGTTAATAGTGTGCGTGCGACTCAGTCTTTGGCAGATTTCTGACGAGCGGCAGCTACATTACAACTCGCGAAGATGTGGCAGGGGTTGACAAATTCAGTTTCGGGAGATGGGCAAACGACTTCGGTGAGGAATGTCGAGCGAAGACGAGACATGGTCAGAAAGTTTTTTTACTGTATGATGGGTATAGAAGTCACATGAGCTTAAAAGCCCTCGAGATACTGAAGAGGAACAATACAATTGCGTATGCGCTACCGTCACACACGAATGCAACTACACAGCGCTTGGAAGTTTCAGTGTTTAACTCACTTAAACATTTTATGCGAAAGAGTATTACTGCTGCCGCCAAGTCTGTCGATGCTAGTAATTACGACCTCTTTGAACTTTGAATTTATGCATGACGCGTATGAACGGGCGTTTACAAGGGAAAACATTCTATCTGCCTTTGCGGGGACAGGAATTAACCAACTGGTGCCGGAAATTTTCTGTCCGTTCCCCGTCCTGTCTCGAAAAGCGCACCATCTACAACGGTCAGTGTTGAGTCATTGGCGTCATTTTTAGAAGACAAGAGATGTAGTATTCGAAGATGTATGCTTTTACAAGTTCCCGTGTTACGGCGCAGGTTTGTGGATACCAGTACTGGTTTAAATTTAACTAGTGAGGCTGCCACTAACATGGTGAGACGGAAAGAAGCTCTTCAAAGAGCGAAGAAGGCACGGGAAAGTCTAAAAATGAATACCCAAGAGCAGAAGTGGTTAACGGTGTATGAGGCAAAGCGACGTCATCGCATACAATTTGAACTGGATGCCTTACACTATCGTGTTGGCCTTTACGGTGAGGCTTTCAAGCTACCGCGCTCGATGAAGGAGCGTCGCCTTTTTGCACGGCAGCGGGCGCAGAAAAAGAGAGTTGCGTCGCTGGAAAGGAGCAGAGAATGAGGAATTCGGCCTCATGAGGGTTCTCTACGCTTCTGTGATGCGTCCTTCTGCGCATGTGGAGCAATGTGGTACTGTATGAGATAAAATTGACTGATTGTGAGATATCCTGTTTCATTTGAGGGGCCGTGGGCTTTTCGACATCTCTTTTCACGGAAATTCAAGCGTTCGGGTGGCGGTTCCATGCGAAGCCTGCATTGTAATTGGTGCTGGGATGGATGGGAAGTGGTGTTTGGAACCAGCTCTCAAAGAGCGTCCTCCCAAAGCCGCTTGTAAAGTATATAGTTATTTAATTGTATGAAATCGTTTCAATGGGAGGGCTGGTACAGTACCGAAAAAAATATAGGGACACCATCAATACTCACATTGCTGGCATACAGTATTGTAAAGGCCAAAATTGAGGTGCGTCTAGGAGACCGAATCTGGGGTCGGATTTAAAGATCGAGACCTCATTCGCATGATATTTGTAGTATAACACCCCCCAACGGAGAGGGGTGTATACTTAGCTCGGCGTAGACCCTGTACGGGGGCGAGAAGACGGGGAGAACACACAGCTAACGAGATAGGGAAGCGAGCCCTGGTAGCGTGGTAGAGCGGGACGGTCGGGGACGGGCGTACGCGCGGGCCGATCTACGCCTCGACGCCCCGGAGCAGCGCTGAGTAACGTACCAGCGCTGACGGGCGGAGGCGGATCTAGGCTCGCTCGCGTACGCAGCTGTCCCCTACCCGCTTTGTCCCGCTTAATGCGCGCGAAGGCGGATCGCGCGTGTTAGTTAAGCTGGAAGACGGACCTAGGCAGTAGGTCGTGGACAAGTCCGTGCTTGTCCCTCTCACCGCCGCCGGTCCGCTCGCGTATTTAATATACCAAGTAATCCTAACTTATTACAGTACAGTATGGGCTGTACTGTAGTGCTACTGTAGTCAGCACGGGCCGTCCCGTGCTGTCTGTACACGTGTTGTACACGTATAGTACACGTGGGTATGCGCGCTTCCCACACGTGTGGTACACGTGTGCACGTGCGTGCGCGCCCCCTGTACACGTGGGGTACATGCGCGGTACACGTGTGCGCGCGTGGGGCTCATATTGATCTAATCTAAATCTAATCGTGAACCGCCGTTATGCCACATTATTTATAGAAACCTTATTTATAGGTGTGTGAAAGTATAAGGTACAGCGCATGCCTTTCACAACTACATCGCTCCTAGTACTTAGTCGGACCTCCCGTTGCCATTACACACTCAAAGCACCGCTTTTGCATGGAATGGACAAGTTTTTCCTGGCATTTCCGAAACTTCGTCCCACGCTTCCATTATAACTTCTAAAAGCTCATCTACGTCCTTAAATTGACGTTGGTGTGCATAAACCGTTCGCACTACGATGCCCCATAAATTCTCGATAGGATTCAAGTCCGGTGACTTGGCAGGCCACTCTAAGAGAGGAATTTTATCCTCGTCAAACCACTGAAACGTGCGTCTAGCGCGGTGTATGGATGCACCATCTTGCATAAACATCCAAATTGGACCCATTTATTGATCCACAAACGGCAAAAGATAGGACTCAAATGTATCTATGTACTTAATAGCACCCTGCTTTCCACTTAAACAGCGAGCTCGTACTTCTTAGTACCGGAAAAAGCGCCTCAAACCATTACAGAAACCCCACCTTGCTTCCGTTTGGAGGACATGCGCTTGTAGGTCCGTAAATCGTGCCAATAGGACCGGAACCCATCCGGACCGTCCAAGTTGAATTTCTTTTCGTCCGACCACTCCACATTCATCCAATCCGACACCGTTCAAGTGATCTTTTCGCGACCCCACTGCTCCCGTACAATTTTGTGTCTCGGGAGCATCATCGGAGCGCAGACCATTTTGCCGTACTGAATAGTTGGTTTGGCCCGTAAGATACCTCGTACAGTAGATGGAGTTACAGGAAGACTAAGGGTCTTAACCAATTCTGAAGAACATAAATGACCTTTGTGCGCTTCGCGCAGGAGGGCACGCCGAGCCGTGCCAGTGAGTTTGGAGGGCCTACCGGGCCTTTTATTCTTCCCGTACTGGGCTGGGTTCTTTAAAAAGGTAGCCACGACCTTACGGGACCGCGAGAGATGCGCTACAATTCCCTTAATTGTCCAATTGTTGAGACGAAGAGCCTAGATCTGCCCTTGTTCGTGCTGGCTCAGATGCGTACCGCGAGGCATTTTTTGCTGTGTTGCAGTGAGCTACTACGTGTTTTGTGCTTTCGCCTTCCTTTTGTATGCGTATAGTCTCTATTGCCAATCTTTTCGCGGGAGATACTGCATTGTGTGGAGCGGGGTTTTGAAGAAACTGCTGTGTACCTTATACTTTCGAACACCCATAAATATGGTTTCTATAAATGTATCATGTGAATGAGTTCTCGATGTTTAAATCCGACCCCAGATTCGGTCTCCTCGTTGCTTTTATTCCTAGACGCACCTCAAATTTGGCCTTGACAATACTGTAAGCCAGCAATGTGAGTATTGATGGTGTCCTTATACAGTACTGTTTTTTCGGCACTGTACTGTTATACCGTATTTGAGATGCCACACTCAGCGAAGAGGTCGCGACGCGTCATCACGCATCGGCGCACTGTAAGGAGACAGTGGGCCGAAAAGACAGGCTGTGCAAGACGCACGAACCCACACGAGGGTTTCCAGACGGGGACGGAGGAGCGAAGTAAAAGAGGGGTCATGCGACTTTCCACTACCCTTTCTCCGCCTACGAGCGCCCGAATTCCACCCCAAGCGTCTCGTAGAGGTCACAGTCACCATTCAGCACGTCATCCTTGGTCCGAAAGTATGCTACATTCGGCGCCACGCCGACGCTCTCGATGAGCGCGCCCTGGTTCATCCCGCACCTGAAGAATCTGGAGTATGCCGTGTTGAATGTCCCCAAGTCGGTGCCCAGGGATGTGAACACCTTTGGAAAACCCTTCACCAAATTCTCGTACTGCTCTACCGACGCGCCCCCGCCGCCCGTTGCCGCATCCATCCCGACCACTCTAGACAGCCCGAGGTCCACCTGCAGCGCGGCGAACATATCGGCGGCGCTGTACGTGCGCGCGTTCGTCAGCGTCACGATGGGCCCGTCATAGAACCCGCCCGTGTCCAGCTCATTGCGCTGGAACGTCGGCAGCGTCGGGCCGGACATCGGCTCCCTGACGGCAATCGCGGACCGCACGGCTGCAAGCACGCTGGACACCTCCGCGCTATTGTCGCCGAGTGACAGGAACGCGTCGCGCACGAGCGCAGTTCCGCGCCATGACCCTGGGAAACGTGGCACTATCGCGCCGGTGATCAAGTTCGACACGTCCTCCGTGAAGGCAAACCTTCCGCCCGGGTTGTCGCGGATGTCCACCACCAGCCCGCGCGCGGGCATTGCGCGCAGTAGCCGCTCCAGCTCCTTCCAGATCGCCGAGTTGGAAATCGCCTGGAACGTCTTGATCTGCAGACGGCCGATCCTGCCGGCCTTTGTCCCGATCGTCTCCGCGAAGAACACCTGGTCGAACTGTGGCGCTACCGCGATCGTTTGCCGCTGGTTTTCGGCCACGCGAACGGTCTCTGGTGCCGTCGGTCCGTTTGCGGGGACCTCGAGCTCGATCTTCGATTCGTTGCGCCCGCCGCGCCCGGCCAGGTCGTCCTCTTCAGCCGCCGATCCCCGCTTGTACCGGCGCGGTATCATGGCGGCCGCGGCGGCCCCGGATCGATCATGCGTCCGCATGAAGAGCCAGCGGAGCGTGATGCTGCCCTTAGACCCATCGGTCGCGCGGTACTCGATCTTCACGGTGGCCGAGCCTGGCACAGGGTCCACCATCAGCGACCGTAAGGAGATGTGGCCCACGCCCTCCGCGACCTGCGCACCCAGGTTGGCGCCGTAGCTCAGCTTGCCTGCCGCCAGCACGGCTGCGTCGATGCTCTTGCCGTTGTATGTCAGCAGTTCCGTCCCGACGCCGAACGACGAGTTTCTCGGGATCAGCGACTGCATGATGTCGGTCACCACGTACCGCCGCCGAGGGTTGCCCTCCTTGTCATTGTCGCCCTTCACATAGTACACTTCCGCGTCAAAGCCGAGCATCGCCTGTGACTGGCTGAATGGTGCGGGTGAGAAATACGTCGTGTGGAAGTCGTGGGCGGCCCGGAAGATGTTGCCCATCGTGTTGTGAAACTCAAAGCTGGACGTCCCTCTTCCGATCGTTCTCGAATACCGTCTCAGCCTCACGGACGGGTCCGTCCCCGCCACGTTGCGGTAGACAAACAGGTTGGGGTTCCATTCTCCCATCACACGTCCAGCGATCCTTGCGATCCTCTTCTTCACCCGCGTGGCGATGCGGCCCTCGTTGAGCTCGCGGATCAGGTCCTGGAGCGGGACTATAACGTTGGTGCTCTGCCGATCCCCAGAGAACGACAGGCACAGGGAGTGCTCGCGCATGCACACGTCGTGCGTGTCTGGGTTGCCGTCATCGCAGTGTGCGTGCCTGCTGCACTCCGAAGCAGCTACGTGGAGGGCGAGCGAGAGGAGAAGGAAGAGACTGAGGCTTCCGCGCATGATGGAAAAAGTACGGGGCGGGTACACACACGATGGCACTCTGAAGAGATCGATTTCGCAGCGTGCGGAAGGTGGCCTCTTGTTTCAGAGTCGGGAACGACCCGGGAACAGAGGTTGCGATATGCGTTGCGTCGCTGTCCGTAACAGAGAAAAGGGAGAGAGAGTGTGTGGCTGCGCGAGGAGCGTCGAGGTGAGGTGTGGGTAAGCCGCTGTTCACTTAAAATGACAATCTGGGACTCGCCTATCTTCCCGTGCAGCAGCATTATTGCTCTAGCCTTGCGCCATCATGGGGGATAGGCGGGGAGTAATGTAGCGGCAGGACGAAGCGATGGACTCGCGATAAAGGCGGGGCCATCTAAGAGGCGGGAGATGCGCACGCGAGATGCGCAGCGTAGTACGGTGCTGGCTCGCGGAGCGGGCGGAGATGGCATTGAGGTCTTGCGATCGGGGTGCAGGCGAGTTATACGGACACGGGTATAGGCATGCGGGCCACGTGGCGCGCGAGATTTGTGCTCGCACGGGAGGACGTCGCATTGAGTGACCGGTGGGGGAGCACAACATGAGGCGGGGGTTGGAGAGAGGTTGAGAAGAGAAGGAAAACGGGCGATGGGTTTTATCATAGACGCGTGGGTGCGGTCGTCTCAACTCGTTTTTACAGCGGTGCAGCACTGCACTAGTGTACATGGGAGATCTGTCGGCGGGATGCTGACGGAAAGTAGATCGTGTCGGAAGGCATGGACGTGGACGGTCGCGGGGGAAGGGGGCGGGGCGGGCAGTAAGATCTGAGGGGCGGAGGGCGAGCCAAGCTGCATTTGACAACGGTGTCGGAGAGGACGTCACCGTCATGCGAGTGTATTGCTGTCGTACAGAATAGGTACAGGGCATGAGCGTGCCGGAAATCGCATGGCGAGGAAAAGCGTGTAGTACTGTATACGATATACAGGTATATATTCCCGAGCTCTCTACGGCGGTTAGGCGCGCTCACCTCGTGCGTCGGAGATGCTGTGACGATATGCCGTGTGGCGGCAAGAATGTACGCGACGTCGCCGAAACAGAGCTCCTTATTTCAGCCGTGCGAACCAAAGGCTGTGCACAAACGCCGGGGCGAGGAACAGCTGCTGGTAAAGCTTACTGCCCGAGGCTTTCCTTGCTCGCCGCTCCACGCATGCTCTAGTTGCTGCGTTCGCGGGAATGGCCATACTGTACTGGGTGCAACACTCTACTTGCGAGATGACGTGGCTCTGTTGTACTGTACGCACAGTGATGAAATCGTAGATTATACATACTGAAGGGTACCACATTTGTCCAAATGGAGCATGACAGGATTACAAAGCTGGGTTGGATTGAGACCATCTCGATAAACATAGTCGTGCCCTCCCTTTCTTAAACCAACACTGTAGGCATCCGTGGCCCTGTCTGTGATAATTGTTGACGTTCTGTAGCCTCTTCTGTAAGATGCACCACGAAAGAACCATACATGTACAGTACAGAAGCGGTCTCGCCGCGTTCTGAATGTGGCGTAGTTAAGCTCAATTCTACCGAATTGAGGATATCACTACTGCAGCACCGGTACAGGTCGCTGGCTTTGGGTCCAATTATACCCAAACTACGATATACTTCGTGTGTTTCCAGCGCGTTCCGTGATCCTCTCTGACAACCGTACAGGAATAGTTAAGATGTGGAACTGTGCCCTCAATAATAATGCCCATGTTCTCTTTGCTTTGGGTGCGCATCAATGCAGAGAGTAATTCTCTCGTTCTGGAACATACTTTCCGTCGCTGTTCACATGCCGTGCAACATACCGGTGGCATTTGTCGCTAAATGGACGCAATGGCGTTTCAATCCTGCCTTGGATATTGAGACTTGTGGTCGTTTCCAAAATACCAAAGCAGGAATTTCTCAAACTTGCTGCCTCCCCATGCTTTCCCAAGAATACCTGGCAGGATAAGCACACTCCACTTCTGCGCAGTCTTGAGGGTGTACCTTCTCTATTCTTACAGACGAGAATACAGACTCAGGACAAGCACGTCGAAAACTGACGAGATATGGCAAAATATGAAAAATATGACAAAATTTGTCATTTGCAATCCTAAAGTCGTACTGCTTCAAGGAGATGAAATGTTCAGGGGCTATTGATACAATTTTTCTGTATAGTCGTGTGATCTCTTTGTAGGCAAAATGTCTGCCTAAATGCAATTCAAAACGAATTCCCATAAATTCGGTACAGCATCCAAAGCGAGAACATATAAAGTAGTCAACACTTTTGATCAATACTGTACTGAAGTTCAAACTGCGTTCTGCATCTCTTTGTCACAGATACTGTACGGTACAACAGAAACAGTGGTCATGCTACAGTATTTGTGGTTCCATCCAGATAAGGCAGCCCTCACAGATAAGGCATACAGCCATTTAGGTCTACCATAGCAAACTGAATAAAGTCGCCGTCGCCTCCGCCACCTACGGTGGTCGGAGGCATCGGACCAGTTCTTGGTATCACAGGTTATGGGCACCACACACTACCACTGACTACCGATCCGCAGCACAAGATCCCCAATCCCAACTGCGACAAACGCGCGAGACCAACACCACCCCGCGCAACATACTAACCCTCGTCCCCAGCTCTCTAAATCCACGTTACAATGACAGATCAACAAGTATCGGCCCCGGGACAACTACCCCGCCTCACAGCAAGTAATCACACTTACTGGTACGATGTTCTTGAGATCTACGCTCGCACGATCAAGGCAGCACACCTTCTCACCACACCACCGAGCACGACCACAGAGCCGAACACGGACGCACCGAAAGAACAACAGAAGGCGGATATGATCAGGAAAGCCATCATGCAAAGTCTCACCAACGAAGTCATCAAAATTCTGCCACCCCACATCCTACGTTACGAACCTCAAACGATCTGCCACATCATAAGATCTACAGTGGACACATCGTCGACGGAGAACCACGAACTCCTCGATGCAAAAGCTCGCAACACGGAATACCAACAGGGACAGGAGCTCAACGACTATGTTGACAAACACAGAGAGATCCGATACCGGATGCAAGTAGCGCAATTCCCCAATATCAATGTGGAACGCACCACAGTGAGGTACATGATACAAGGAATGGCACAGCACCCAGACCTGGGACAACTAGCCATCATCATGACAGGAAACCACCCCTCACCATCAACGGGTTTATCAACCATGTGCAGCAAGTCTAGCTATTGCACACCCAGATACACACCAACCAAACAGCACCATCCCCGCGAAAACGCGCAACCAGAATGTAACCCAGGCGGGCAGTGAGCAACAAACCTCACTACACAAAACCTACAGCATACAGAGGTCCATGGTGCACAATCCACGGCAGCATCAGCCACGAAACAGCAAACTGCTACGCGCGTAGGTACAAACAGAAACAATCCCACGCACAATCGCAAGCAGCGCACAACAACAGCAACACACAGACTGACGAAACAAACATCATGCACCAGTTGCATGATCGTTTACACGCGATCGAACAGCAACTGCAAACACACGACGACAGGAGCGAAGGTACGCAAAAATTCATCATCGACTCTGGAGCAAATCCAACTCATACCGCTACCCCCCACGCATGTATGAGACCCAGCAACGGTACACTAAACACCACGGCAACCGGCCAACGCGTCCCAATCACGCACACTGGCACAATTAAGATCACACAGAAGAGGAATAGCGTACGAATACCGGCAGTGCATGCACCGAGCATCAAGGAAAATTTGCTATCAGTACACGACCTGGCAGCGCACGGACACGTCACGTTCTCCAGAATCAAAGCAACACTTCACAAACCGACGCGCTTGCCACCAGCAAAACTCACCGCACATTTCCAAAACGGTCAGTACCGCCTCCAACAACAATCAACCGCCAAAGGAGCAAGGACATACAACCGTAAAACAACGACCAGCAAAACCCGTGCCAAACCATCACCCAAAAAAATGCAGGCACGCCCAAATACACATTCCCCCTCACACGGCGACGCAGCGCTCAAATTCCCTTCAACACAACGCGACGACAAACACCGACACTGCGAAACACACCCACCACACTGTCGAGACAACAAATCCCCATAGCTGCAGCACAGCAAATGGCTGAATGGCACATCCGCCTCAACCGCGCTAACCCAAAGACCATAGCTCACATGTCACGACACCAATTACTCCCTGGCATGCCAAAAGGCCTACCAGACACCAGTGCACAAATGACATGCACCGGGTGCATAAACGGCAAAACGGCCACGAGGCCACACAAACGCACCGCACACCACGCAGAAAGAGGAGAGAGTCTCTCCTCGGATGTCTGCGGCCCAATACACCCCCCGTCCCAACATAACTGTCGATACTTTCTCACAGTCATCGATACGAACACGAGATATATATGGGTTTTCTACCTCCACAACAGGGCACAAGTGCCACACACAATCATCCAAGCCATCGATATGATAGCAACGGAAAATGGAGAGCAGCCGAGACTACTCGTGACGGACAACGCGAAAGAGTACCTCGCCAAACAAGTGCAGAAGCAGCTCGAACACAGAGGAATCCAATACCGACCGACGACGCCATACACGCCGCAGGAGAACGCCCTCGCCGAGCGCATCAATCGCACACTCATGGATAAAGTGAGAGCCACGCTCGCACACAGCAAACTCCACGACGTGTACTGGCAAGACGCCTTGAGCGATGCTGTATTTAAATACAACATAACTTACCACCACGGGGTAAAAGGAATCCCTCACACGCTGTGGCATCAGCAAAAGCCACAGCTCAAAACAATTATAGCGTTCGGACAACTGGGATATACCCCCATTCTCAAACCCAACATGCCAAAACTCCACAGCAAGGCATCACAAGTGAGATACATGTACGCACTGGACGAGACACATATCTGTGTCCAAAACCTTCAAACCCGAAGGTACAGCAAAATGCGAGCAGCGGACTTCAGGGCCTACCACAGGCAGCAAGACCCCTGCGAAAACACCACGGCAGTGTACAGAACACAGAGCACGCTGAAGAAAAAATCGCAAAGAACAGCACACATCCCGAAGACTGTCACCAACACTACAGCCCCCCCTAAAACTCTCAAGCAAGCGCGCCAATACCCAGACGCCAAAAAAAGGGCAGACGCACACGACACCAAACTCAACCAGCTTGACGAGATGAAGGCAATTGACTGGCGATCGCAGACAGACAGTACCAACAGACGGGACATCATCCCGACGACGATGACATATCATTACAAGAGGGATCACACAGGCACCATACGCAAAGCACGGTGCTCGATCCGCGGAGACAGAATGTCTCCACACACTCATTACGATCCGGAGAAGACAGCGACGTACATGGTTGACAGAAGCACAATCCGCACCCTTTTCGCCATCGCTGCGTCTTGCAACATGGAGATAGAACATTTCGACATATCAGGAGCGTACCTGCACGAGGCATACCAACACAAACGGAAAGTGTTTGTATAGCAACCAAGGCGGTTCGACGGATCTTTCAAGCACGCAGCCACGCACGGGCACCTAAAAGGAAACGTATACGGCACACCCGCCGCCGCCAACATATACAGCACCAAACTGCACGCACACCTCAAGAGTCACGGGTACAAACAAATGCGCTCAGACACGTCCCTCTTCACAAAAACAGAAGGGAAGGACACGCTGATAGTCGGAATAAGCATGGACGATTTTCTACCAATCGCCACCACAAAATCCATGATCGACTCACTGTACCACACACTCCAAAAAAATATACAGTGAAAAGAATGGGACGCCCGACGTCGTACCTCAACTGGAAAATTGGGTACACAACTCATGGAATACACATCTCCCAACCGTCGCACATCGATAGCGTGGGCACACTCCTCGCGCAGACAGGATGCAACAAGAGGACCACCCCATATCTGGACGGCATAAAAATGGATCCGCCCACCGACAAAGATAAAACGCGAGCTGACATTGCCACGATATATGACAAAGCAGTTGGCCAAATAAGATACATAGCGGACAGCGCGCGCCCAGACATAGCATTCGCAGCGACCACGCTCGCCGGCGCGCTGAAGAAACCGACGCAGCGCCACTGGAATCTTCTGGAACGACTCACACAGTACCTCCACAGTACTTGAGACGAAGGCATTCTCATGCCAGCGGGGAAAAACCGCGAAATCACCATCTGCGTGTAGTATAACCCCCCCTGGGGGCTTTTTAGTTAGATTGGATCAACAACAGGATCCCCTACTGTAGAGCTCGACGCTCTACAGTACAACCACGCGTGTCCACGTGTACACCACGAGGACAACGGACACGCGCATACACGTGCACACGTGTACCACGAGCGAACGAAGCGCGCACGCACCACGGGTAATACGTGTACTGTCAGCCTCGACATAGCTGACAGCATTACAGTGCAGGCCGACCTGCACTACAGTAGCCCACTACAGTACCTCGGTAATGTAGTGTTATGATAGATTGTTTTGTATATTAAATATGGAGCGGATCGACGGCTGCGGAGGGGAACAAGCACGGACTTGTCACCCACCGACCGTCAAGGTCCGACTTCCCGCTTATTCTAACCGCGCGCCTTCGCCTTCGCGCGCGTTAGACGACACCGAGCGCGGGTAGAGGACATGCGACGCACTCCCACGAGCCGGATCCACCTCCGCCCGTCGGTACTGGATCGTTACCCAGTACCGCACCGGGGCGTCGAGGCGTCGATCCGCTCGCGCGTGCGCGCGTCCTCCCCGATCCCGCTCTACCACGCTACCCGGGCCCGTGCTCCGGTTCCGTAGCGGGTGTCCGTCTTCCCTTGTCTTCTCCCGCTCGAGGGTCTCTGCAAGAACTGAGTATACACCCCTCTCCGTTGGGGGTGTTTATACTACAGTGGTCTCCCGACCTAGAAGACCCTGGAGTCCGATCTCCGAGAAGACTTCCGCTTCCCTCCGCGAACCGATCGCGTCGAGATGAGCCAGGAGCTCGAGCCCTCGATCCGCTCAGAAGCGGCGGGTCTGAGTCCGGCCGCTGTGCAGTCCCCATCCGCCCCGTCGGGCGACGGCGACGCAGGTCCTCGTGACCGCGAACCGTCGCTCGGACCCTCCGAGGAAAGAGCGGCGGCTATGTTCGAACGCATAGCCGAATACATCGAGGAAGTCCGTACTTCCCTTCAGATCGATGTATCGGACCATGTATACACTCGATGTATGGCCGAACTCCGCTGTCTGCGTGAAGGGAGGTTCGATAGAGTGACGCAGTCCTTAGAGAATCTCCGAGCACTGATCGACGAGTTACACTCGCGGATAGTGCTCGTCGAAGACTCCCGTTTCGCCTCGCCCGGACCGTCCGGGCAAGGTCGCCTTGAGCGGCCGACCTCGGTGAGACGACCCGAGGACCGAACCTCTCCGTCCGCAGAGTAATTGGGTGCGTTCGTGCACCTCTCGGCTGAGCTCAACGCCACTTGTCGGCGTGCTCGTGACATGGAACGTACCATGGCCGAAGGGCTACCCGGTGCCCCCCCTCGAGGGCCCGGTGGTACCGTACCTCCGAGCGCCGCCGCCCCCGAAGGTTGGCGTCCGACTGGTGCCGCTACCAGTCGGACTGCAGAAGGAAGCCGTCCTCCAATAGACGCGAACTTCGCGTCTGAGACCCAAGCCTTGCCGCCTATCGCCGAAAGTAGGCGGCAAGTGGACTGCGTATCGTACGCGGACAAACAGGACCGTGGAGGAGCCGCCTGCGGATCCGGAGAACCGATGTTCTCCGTCGATCCCCGCTGGGGCGGCTACCCGCCGGCGGGTTACGCCGAGCATCCAGGTCCGGTAGACGTCCGTACGCTACCGGTTACCTCCTTTCGCACGCTGGGTCCCGCTGAACCCGAGCTCGAGCCGGTACATACGATGATCCAAGAGTTCAGCGCCGTTGCTGACTATCGTATGTACCGCTTGGATAACACCTCGAGGCTCGTTACCTCGGGTGACGCGGGACGGATCGCGAAGTACGTCCAACGCTGTCGTGGGATCCGTCCCACGATGCGCAGCTTCGACGGTACCGATCCGATGCAGCTGCTGCCGTTCTTGAAGGATATCTGAATCACCTTCAACTCGCAACACCTGACCGAAGGTGTTGCGGTACGAGTCCTCGCTCACTTCCTCGAGCGCGACGCGGAGCGCCTGTATACGAGTTATACGATGCGTGGCCTCCGCGCTGGCCAGCTCCACGACGACGTGAGCTGGCCGGGGCTCGTGAATCAATTCTTGAAACGCTACCTCACGGACGACGTGTTAGGTGAAGCGTACGATGCTGTCGCTACGGCGCGACAGCAATCGCATGAGACGGAAAGCACGTTTGCTGACCGACTCGAGACTGCCGCGTTCCGATGCACGGCAGTCTTCTCCGAACAGTCCCTCGCGCACTACTTCGTGCGGGGACTGGCACCGGCAACCCGTGCCGCAGTATCCGAAACTGTGCAAAGGCTGCCAGGCAGTCAGAAGACCGATCTTCCGACCATCCGCCGTATCGCCACGGCGGAAGGTACAACGTACCGCGCCCGGCGCGGTTTACCTCTGCCGGATTCGAAACCGGCAGGGAGGGCTGGCAGGACTACGAAGTCCGCCGCGACAAGTTTGCCCGCCTCGACCCTCCATATCGGGGAGGATGAGTGGCAGGCCGACCCTGTCCTCATTACGCAAGGAGCAGGGCCCGTGGGGGCACAAACCCCCTCACCGATGTCGACCGGAATGACATCGAGTTACGCGACCGCATTCGCGGCCACTCCGAGAGTGGCAAGGGGCACGGACCCCCGCGTCGCCGAGCTCGATATCTCGAGTCGAGATAGGGGAAGCGCCTCGCCTTGCGTGCCCCTCCTCACCGATGAGGAGGCGCGGCACGCGGCGACCTTCGCCTCAACGGACGGCAGCGCGTACGTGTGCTGGCTATGCCGTACGTACGGGCATGCCATGTACGCATGCCCGTTCCTGTCGCCGGAACAACGAATGTTCATGGCGTACAGGAACTACCGCTACCAGATGGAGACGCGCCCCGGTGCGCGTAATCTCCTCCGGCAGGCGGCGGGCGAGGGCCGTCCCCGGCGTCAAGGTTTCCCGAACCGATCGGGTGGGGGCGCACGCTTCGCCCCCCGTGGAGACGGGTACCGTCGTAACGAAGTCGATCGTCGGGATCGACCCGCCTACCGGCAGGCGGACACAAGGTACCCGCGCCAATGAGAGAGAGGGGACGGAGACCGTTCTCGGTTACCCCAACAGGTACAAAATGCGATAATGTACCTGCAAGACTGGGTAGAGGATCCGTACCCTCTACCCACGGAGGGTCACGAAGGCGAGCCGACTCGCTTCGTCCCCCATATCCTGCGACGACCGGACGCCTCAGGTCAAGGCCCGGAAGTACCCGAATACTTCGCCACGGCCGCCGAGCGGCAGTGGGGGAATCGTCCTGACCCACGCGGCCGGCTACCGGAAGAAGACCTGGCTGTCGATAGCCAGGAGGTTAGCTCCGATAGCACGGGTAGTTCGAAAAAAGGGTAAAGACGGTTACGTACACGCGGTCGCGTGAGCCGTCTTGTCCCCACGAACTAGACCTGACCCCGCGTGCTTGCCAAGGACACGGGGGGTATTGTCCGATAGTACATCCCCCGCTACCTGCGGCGAGCACGGGAGCTCCTGTAATGCCGATACAGGAGGGAGCGCACGTCGAGGCCTCCGAAGGCCCGACGTTAGGGGAACAAGACACCGGGACAGCCGACGTTCCGGTGAGGCGTAACGATGGCGACGGGGGCAACGACGACCGAAAAGATTCGGTCGACCCCCTGACTCCCGCGAGCCCAAGGTCGCCGGAGAAAGGTCGGTGTCGTACGGACTCGAATAATCCGAGGGGCCTCACTGATCCGCGGACGTCCCAAGAAAGGGGGAGAAGGAAACGCAAGCGGGGCCAGCACCGAAATCGAAGGCCCCGGCGGAACGACCTCACCGATAAGGTCGCCCGGAAGGTTGTCGACGGCGTCATTTGCCTTATGACGTCGAAGATTTACAACGTCCTCGGCTCGATAGCCAAATGCATTTAAACCCCTCACAATCGCCGTTGATACGTGCTCGGGGTATAATCTGGTGAGGAAGGCCGACCTTCCCCCCGATTGGACGCGTTACGTCGTGCACGACGCGCCTCTGCCACGATTGGCAGGCGCGAATAGCAACCCCCTCAAGCTTTCGGCCGTCGTCCGCCTGGCCGTGCGGGTTGAGGAACACGGTGTTCCAAATTCCGTTCGTAGTCGCGGACCAGCTCGCCGTGCCGGTCCTCCTCGGCACGGCCTTCATCGATACGCACGTGCGATGTATCGACATCGAGGCTCAACGGATGGAGCTGCGTTAAGGCGGCTCTGATGCAATCGTCGACGGAAAAGGGGAGCCAACTCCCCGTGAGGCGTAGCGGACGCCAGACGAGACGGCCCGATGTACGAGAGGAGGCCCCGCAGGCCATCCGAATCGCCCGCTGGGTCACCATCCCCGCCAGGTCGCAAGCCCGAGTGCGCGTCACCACCGCGGGGAGGGGCCTCGTATTCATGGAGCCGAAGCCGTCACTTCAACACCGACATAGAGTGAGGCTGACGAACGGCGTCGTCGAGGTACTGCCGAATCAGACCTTCGACGTCCTCGTCGCGAACTTTTCGCGACGGGAAAGGCGGCTTCCGAAGCACACCGTCGTGGGATACGCGACACGCAACCCCCTCGCGGTCCTGAGGCCCGAACGTAAGGTCGCCGAGGGGGTCGCACACGCGTTACACCTGACCGACTTGACCGATCAAGTCGGGAAGGCAAGAGCTGGACGACCAAGCTCCGATGAGCTAGAGACCGTTAGGAGGGAACAGGTGGGTACGGACGATCGGCCACCTGGAGACCAACCGACGGCGGGAGGCACCGTAAGCCCCCACAAAAAGGATCCCAAAAATCCACCGATGGATTGGGAAAAAGAGGTGGACTTGTCATACATCGACGATGACAAGCTCCGTGGCCACGTATTCGAGATGCTCCGTAAGCATTCGAGTCTGTGGAGCGGTGCGCTCGGAACGATCCGAGCCACGGAGCACCGCATCCCTCTCGAACCGGGAACGAAACCGATTCGTTCTATGCCCTATCGGAAGGGGCCCGCCATGCTCGAGCGGCCGCCAGTGTGCTGGAAAGGCTGAACGCAGGGGTTATCGAACCCGCCAGCACCGAGTGGGCGTCCCCGGTGGTGCTCGTCCCGAAGAAAGACGGCTCTCTTCGGTTCTGCGTGGACTACCGGCGTTTCAACGCGAAGACGGCAGCGGATTCGTATCCGCTGCCCCGGATGGACGACTGCATCGACTCGTTAGGAGATGCAGCCGTCTTTACGACGTTGGACTGCAATTCCGGTTATTGGCAGATCCCCGTCGCTCCGGAGGACCGGGATAAGACCACGTTTACAACGCACATGGGCACGTTTCGCCACCTGCGCATGCCGTTCGGACTAAAAGGGGCACCAGCCACCTTCCAACGTGCATTGGATATTATCCTTTCCGGAGTCCGCTAGCAAATATGCCTCGTCTATCTGGATGACGTCATAGTGTTCTCGCGTACGGACGCGGAACACGAGAAGCATCTCGACACTGTCTTGAGCTTGTTACGGAGTGCCGGCATCTCCCTCAAGCTCAAGAAGTGAAGCTTCTTTCAACCGAAGGTACACTACCTGGGGCACGTCATCTCCCCAGGTAAGTTGAGCGTGGCCGATATGGCGGCCGACGCCTTCCGGACGTTCACGTTCCCGAGGACGCTGACGCAGGTGCGCTCGTTCCTCGGGGCGTGTAACGTATATCGCCGCTTCGTTAAGGGCTTCTCGAAAATAGCCCGTCCGTTGACGGATATGACGCGCAAGGATTCCGATCGTAACTTCGATAATCCTACCGAAGATTAACTCCAGGCGTTCGAGAACCTTAAGGAGTGCATGATCGCTCCGCCGATCCTCGCGTTGCTTCGGCATGGACGACCGTACATGATCGACACCGAGGCCAGCGCCTCCCAACTAGGCTGCACGCTGCTCCAAGAGCACAACCAGCCATACGATTGGCGCCCCGTTGGGTATTGGTCTTACTCGCTGAACGACAGCGAACGAAACTACAGCGCTACCGAGCGCGAATGCTTCGCCGTAGTGTGGGCCGTCCGCACACTACGGCCGTACGTTGAAGGCACGAAGTTCACCGTCCGAACAGATCACGACGCCCTGAGGTGGCTCATGTCCCTCACCGAGAGTTCCGGAAGACTCACCCGGTGGCGGCTACGTCTGGCTGAATACGACTTCACCATTCAGTACCGCCCCGGGCGCGTGCAGCAGGTACCGGACGCCCTGTCACGCCTCGTGTCGCCGAGAGTCGCCGACGACCCTCGCCCCAGCGTCGAGGTGGATGACAACATTCCCACCTTCGACGCGGGCACGACCGTTCGAGACGTATCGAACGAACTCGCGGGCCACGTTTGCATCGCGAGCTGCGACCACGAGGTCGAGCACATCTTCGCGACGACACGGAACCAAGCCAGCTCACGAAGAACGTCGCGCGCCCGAGCGCGCGACGAGCCGAGGGGCGACGACGAAGCCCCCGCTCTCCAAGGACCCAATTCGTTCTGGGAGGAGAATGACGAGTTCGACGCCACCGACATCGAGCGCACCGCAGACCACGACGCTGGCGCGCCCGACTCTTCGGTCGCCCCTACGTAGGACGACCTTCCGGCTCCTCTTACGATAGAGGAGATTGCCGAAGAGCAACGCGTGGATGACTTCTGCCAAACCGTTTTGGCACGACAGTCAGAGTCCCGGGACTCCGCGTTCTTCGAGGACCACCAGGGGGTGCTCAAACGGAGACACCCCTTCGACCCTGCTATCGTGCAGGTGGTGGTACCTCGGACGCTCCGCGCTAGGCTCCTTCGCCTGTGCCACAACCCGGTCATCGCAGGGCACGCGGGCCAGAACTGTATGTACTACGCGCTCCGTCGCGAGTACTACTGGCCCCATCTGGCCGCAGATGTTGCCGCCACGGTGCGAGGTTGTCGAACCTGCGCGATGAACCGGGTCAAGCTGAGGAAACATCTCAACCGATTGAGATTGTTCCCAGCTACGAGGCCGCTCGAGAGTCTGGCCATCGACATCTTGGGGCCGCTCCCCAAGACGAAGTCAAAAAAACGATTCCTGCTCGTGATCACGGACCGCTTTAGCAAGCTGACGCAAGTCGTTGCGCTTCGCACGATAACCGCATACACCGTCGCAGTTGCGTTCTGCGAATCGTGGGTGTTTAAGTACGGCGTCCCGCGCACGTTGCTGTCGGATAACGGACCGCAGTTTAATGCCAAGTATTTCCACAGCACGTGCCGTGTTCTGGGGATAACTAATATGTACACATCGGCGTACCATCCCCAGACGACCGGGCAAGTCGAGCGATACAACCGAACGATCGCTGCGATGCTACGCAACTACGTAGGCGAGCATCAAGATGACTGGGACATGTACGTGGGGCCCCTTACGTATTCGTATAACTCCCACGTACACCGCACCACCAACACGACGCCGTTCGAGCTCGTGCTCAGCAGACCACCGCCGGAGTTCTCGCTTCGACGAGCCGACGGTGACGTTCCCCCTGCCGACAGGGGGAACCAACGTGCAGAATTCCTCAAGACCTTGGATTCGACAATCCAGAGGGCCTACGGGAGCCTGCGACGGACGCAGGCTCGCTACAAGCGCGACTTCGATAAGCGCATACAACGGATCAATTCGCGACTCCATCCGGGAGAGTACGTATACCTCAACCCCACCGATGGGGGGAAGACTTCGAACAAGCTCGCGTCCCCCGCAGTCGGACCCTACCGCGTCCTCGCGAACGACCACCGAACCATCACGATCGATCGTGATGGGGTCACTGAGCGGGTCTCCGCAGATCGTTACGTATACGCGCCACCGCCGACGGACGCACTACGGGCGAGCACAGCAACCCCAGCTGACCTGGCCCACAAGGTCAGAGAGGGGACACAGTACGCTGTCGAGCGACTACTCAAGCACCGGGATATGGAAGACGGAACTATCGAGTTCCTCATGAAGTGGGCGGACTTCGACACGCCCACCTGGACTGCGCAGACTCACGTCCTGGAGGAGTTGGTGTCTCGTTACGCCCAACGCCTCCGGAGACGCACCGGCATGGACCTCAACTCAAACTTGAACGCGGACGTTCACGCTTGAGGAGGGGGCCCCCAACCGCTCCTTTTAGGATAAAGTTAACCGACCGCGGTTAGGCAAAATTCCGATAAAGGGGCAGGGACACCGGTCCTCCAACCTCCCCCGACGTGGAGGGAGTCACACGACTCCAGGAGCAACACCGGACGAAGATCCTCGAAAGAAGCGCGCAAACGCGAAGAAGTCGCGTGACAGCACGCAGGACGGGCTGCCGTATGACAATCCAAGCAGAAGCGGCAACAAACGGAGAAGAACAACGGACCCCTCCAGCCGACAATACGAACCAGAACCGCGGTAGCCCACAGGGGTATCAACACGACAGCATGAGTCAGGGGGTCCCGAATCCCCTCGCCGCCACAGGGGCGCAGCAGCGATCTGCATGAACTCTCGAATCGCCAATTGTTAAACGCCAACTCACGGGGTAGGGCGTGGGATTTCACGCGCTCTGTAGCGTGCCATGCCCACCGAAAGGGTCGCCTCGATAACCTGGCGCCCGTGCGTGAGTACGCGAACGTACGGGGCGCCTAAAATAAGGCACGAGGAGCAATGGAGGCGTACCCATGCTCAAGGTACGGACGAAGTGAGGACGAGGTGAACAAGCCCGACGCGCAATTAATACGTCGGCGCAGAACTCGTGCCACAACTGTCGACCCGCCTCACCGTCAGCCTGCGGTACGCACTGTAAATTCGGTACAGACCGTTCTGGCAAACTGCCGCCACCGACGGCAGAAGGTTAAAAACAGATGAAATTAAGGGTGAATGGGAAATTACACAGCCACGCGCGGGTGGCACGTGCGGGAAGCGCCACCGAGCCACATGTAATCGATGACAGGGCAGCGATACGTGCGTCGCTCCCGACACTTGGCAATAACCGCACCGCCAGGCGGACGACGGCCGAAAGCTTGAGGGGGTTGCTATTCGCGCCTGCCAATCGTGGCAGAGGTGCGTCGTGCACGACGTCAAGGTCAATGCGCTTCTGCGCACGTGCAGGGCTGGACAGCGCGCGCGCATGCGTGTCGCACTGTAGAGAATGCGCTCTGCAGCAGTTGCCGGACAGAAACGCGCACGCGCTCGCGGCACCTGCCTTCACTACCGGCCCCGCGTCTCCGCTCCCTCCTTCCGCCCGCGCCATGCTGCTCCGCCGCGCGCGCTGACACCGCGCTGCCCTACGAGCCCTCGCCGCCGACGGGGCCAAAGAGAATTGCATTCGTCGTGCGCCGCGCCCTCGCCATCGGTGGCGAGGGTCGCGAAGGATAAGGACCGCGCCGCGCATTCGTCGCGCGCCGCGCCGTCGCCATCGGTGGCGAGGGTGGCGAAGGATAAGGACCGTCGTCACGCGTCGTCGCGCGCTGCGCCCTCGCCACGGACGGCGAGGGCCGACAAGTCTACAGTACAACGGGGGGGCGGTACCGACCGCCACCGTCCGGGCACAGGCCCCGGAGCGCCTTCGCTCGCGCCGGTATAATGCTGCGAACCGTGCGGCGGGAGCGGATGGCGCCGGCGCGCCCGCCACGAAGGCGAGGTACGCCAGATAGAAAACGGACTTCGCGTCTTCGCGCTCTTGCCTCGACGGCGAGCGGCAAGAAGCAGGGTAGCGAACGACTACGCGTCCGCGCACTTCCCCGATGGGGAGTGGCGCCGCCAGTGAGACGACCGTGGCGAGCGCAATTGTGAATGCCGATCACACACCGGACGGACCTCCGCGCATCGGACGCTGCCGTCGTACGAGAGGAGCCGTTCACTCTCGCGCCTCCCGTTGCTCTACGAAGAGAGCCATGTTCGAACAGCATGATGGGCACGCAGAGTGACGACCGCCGGCAACCGCGAGGGGAGAGGCGCGGCCCGTAAAGGCGCCGCACGAAGCGCCTTGTACGCGATCGTCGCACCGGACAGGACGACAGCCAACGGAAGGGGTGAACAAGAACGGAGAGCACGACGCACAAGGAAGTGAGGAACGAACGCAGGCGGGGGGGCCATAGGGAAACGAGGATTGAGTCTGGGAAGGAAGCACGAGTCACCCTACAAGCACATGTGAACGCGGACGTTCACACTTGTGGGGGGGCCGTGTAGTATAACCCCCCCTGGGGGCTTTTTAGTTAGATTGGATCAACAACAGGATCCCCTACTGTAGAGCTCGACGATCCACAGTACAACCACGCGTGTCCACATGTACACCACGGGGACAACGGACACGCGCATACACGTGCACACGTGTACCACGAGCGAACGAAGCGCGCACGCACCACGGGTAATACGTGTACTGTCAGCCTCGACATAGCTGACAGCATTACAGTGCAGGCCGACCTGCACTACAGTAGCCCACTACAGTACCTCGGTAATGTAGTGTTATGATAGATTGTTTTGTATATTAAATATGGAGCGGATCGACGGCGGCGGAGGGGAACAAGCACGGACTTGTCACCCACCGACCGTCAAGGTCCGACTTCCTGCTTATTCTAACCGCACGCCTTCGCCTTCGCGCGCGTTAGACGACACCGAGCGCGGGTAGAGGACACGCGACGCACGCCCACGAGCCGGATCCACCTCCGCCCGTCGGTACTGGATCGTTACCCAGTACCGCACCGGGGCGTCCAGGCGTCGATCCGCTCGCGCGTGCGCGCGTCCTCCCCGATCCCACTCTACCACGCTACCCGGGCCCGTGCTCCGGTTCCGTAGCGGGTGTCCGTCTTCCCTTGTCTTCTCCCGCTCGAGGGTCTCTGCAAGAACTGAGTATACACCCCTCTCCGTTGGGGGTGTTTATACTACACTGCGCATACTCGGACGCCGACTATGCGAACGACGCCACAAGCCGAAAATCAATCAGCGGCATGGTAACGCTCATCAACGGAGCACCAGTACAGTGGCTTGCGAAGCAACAGCTCCTCGTCGCAAAAAGCACTTGCGAGGCGGAGTATATCGCCGCATCCGAAACAACGGCCCTCACACACTGGCTACATGTAGTATAACTACCTTCGTCCCGACCACTCGGAACGAGGGGGGTTCGAGGTAAGGGAGCGCGCGCCGCTGGGTAACCCACGCGAGTGCAAACCGTACGGAAGGACTCGAAAAGAGGGAAGGCTCACGTGGCCGGTGACGCGCAGCCGGTCATTGGTGTTAGATCCGGACGGCCGGTCACGGGTTAGAAGCCTGAGACTTAGAGGTAAAACCGGACGGAGTTAGCAAAAAGCCGTAAAGGGAAGGGAGGCGAGTCTGCCTCCCGTTTACTGGAACGGGACAGGTGCCCCCGGTCTTAACCCCTAAGTGGGACGCCAGGACACCTGTCCCGCTACAGTAGCTCTTACTTACTGTATACCAGCTACTGTGCTAAATTGGCTAGTTTGTGCCATTAATTACTAACTACTTCCCGTTCGGATCCTACACGTGTAACCAGCGGGATACCACTGTACTCCGCACCGGCCGTGTGCTGTAAATATAACTCCTTACAGTTCTTCTCGCGCTTTCAGCCCATCATACTGTATCCCGGGGCGGCAGCGGTGGTGCCATTGCCTTCGCGCCGTTGTACTACACTACACAACCTCATACGCGAAATACAACTCCCCACTAGCACGCCCACCCTGCATGTGGACAACACAGCAGCGGTGCAAATGGCGAAGAGCATGGGCGCGACGAAAAGGAGGAAGTGCATCGACGTGAGATATCACTATCTCCACGACACAGTACAACAGAGAAAATTGAACATCCGGCGGATACCATCCATCGAACAATACGCCGACATCCTCACCAAATCCCTCAAAACAACACTCTACCGCTCACACAAGAAGAACATCGCCGTAAGAGACATACAGGACACGCTGCCCTCGCGTCGGGGGGAGTGTGGTTCCATCCAGAACCAAGTTCGACGCTCGGCCAACGCGCCACCAAAACAAAAATCACATGGTTCCATCCATATAAGGCAGCCCTCACAGATAAGACTTACAGCCATTTAGGTCTACCATAGCAAACTGAATAAAGTCGCTGTCGCCTCTGCCACCTACGGTGGTCGGAGGCATCGGACCAGTTCTTGGCATCACAGTATTGCGTCATTGACATTCTCCACACAGATATGACTCCTGTTCTTCTGTACAGTATGTACGTCGTGTCCATCACTGGTCTACAGAAACCCTGTTTGCAAGCCTCTTTTCTTCGTTTTTTTTACATGAGGTTGAATGCACATGTGGCCAGAGAGTTCGGATTACGGTCACTATTTTGAAAAGAGAGTTCTGTATATTGGACAGTTCTTGTAATGCCCACGACGCCTCTATCGTCGTCCGAAATGGTCTTTTCTTTTATACAATTTACGCCCAAGGAACTACTTTTGCCCGGCCTGGTGTTGCTCTCTCGCGCTTCTTCATCTAACTCTGTTGCAAAATCTGTTCTCGAGACGACATTGCACAAATGAAAAAATCATTGTTCTGGTGTACCGTACGGCATCATGTGTGTGCCATTGAATTTCCGTTGTCTCCATACGGGAGCAACCAAAACGTGGAATTGACTAACTGTAATCTTACCAGTGTCAAGTTATGGGTCATGGCGAGCTGGTTAGAGTGGAAGTAAGTGCAACGTATTGAGCAAGGAAATGTGGAGAGGTGTCAACACGGTATCCGACGCGACGGGCGTAGTAGGTAGAGGACACTCTCCTGATAAAGACAGCGTAGCGGAGAGAACGGTAAGGATGGTGTTTCGCCCGCTGCTTTTTGCGAGGGCAGCCAGCGGGCTAAAACGCAGGCTTACGTCTCGCGCTGCTTCACCAGGTATGGGGCAGACGCCTCTGCACCGTTGTAATCTAATCAGTGTGAAATGAGACCATAGAGATTTTGACACTTGTTAAAATTGGATCCATTGTGTGACAGCCCCTGTTCACAACGAGCCCTGCCAAAAAGGATATCTTCGAGTGAGCAGGCATGAGAACGGCTCATCGTTTGATGAGCAATTGGTTGTTGGTAAGACGCACTTACCAACACAAGCAAGCGGAAACGCAGACCCAAGGAGCAGTGAGCACCACCGCGCCAAGGGTCACAGGGAAAGAGGCAACAGCAACGCCTTGCACAGAAGGGGAAAGCTAAGGCAACGCAAGCGGGTATAGAGTACCTCACACGAGGGCGACAGTCTAAGAAGCAAGCGCAATTGTTCTCATTGCAAGAGAACGGCAAAAGGGCACGCGGCCCAATTCGAGATGGACGAGGGTGGGGCAGACAAACACGTACATGAGAATGCGAAAGAGACAGCTAATTCCGATACGTGCAATCCGATATGTGCCACATGTGTCTACAACCACGGAATTAGAGCAGCAAAGCAGTAGAACAGTACCGACGTTCGAGCGACAAAGCGGATACTTAAGAAAGAGGAATGAGCAGTAAAAAGAGGACAGAGGGAGAAGGAAGCCCCAGCAATTAGTGCTGACCCATCTTTGCCATCCCTACCCTTCGGCCGCTACGCTCTCTTCATCAGGAGAGTGTCCTCTACCTACTACGCCCGTCGCGTCGGATACCTTGTTGACACCTCTACACATTTCCTTGCTCAATACGTTGCACTTACTTCCACTGTAACCAGCTCGCCATGACCCATAACTTGACAACCGTACTATGCCTACGAACGGCTGAAACCCACTGGGGGGTTTGTAGGATAGTGACCTTTCCAATTATCCTGTACCTTAGTCACGAACGGACGCCACCCACTGAGGGGTGTACTAGCTACTCTAATTGTCCTGCACCTTAGCGTCGAACGGTCGCCACCCACTGAGGGGTGTCGTCAACTGTTTTATGGTTCTCGGCTCGCTTCCAGGTGGAGCAAGAGAGTCGGGGAGAAAGAGGGCAGAGGGAACAACTTAGAATAGCGGAAACGGGCACGAAACCCCAGTATAAAGGCATCACTCTCTCAGGCACTGAAGCCAGGGCAGAGTTGACATCGCCACTCCGTCGAGCTCGCACCAGGTTACTACCACTCTTAGACCACCGGACGACCGTAAGGCGCTACAGTAATTACTGTTTCGAAACAGAGTTGCTTTAGGTCCAAGGCAGGTTTATTGTGAAGATATCTCGACATGTGTTTGACATAACCAAAAAACACGTGCGGAGCAAAGGGGGAGACGGTGAGGCAGACCATCTTCGAGACGGTGGGGGCACCCCGTCTGGTCGATATTAATGCCACAGATTTCGTTACCTTCAAGGAGAAACGGAGCATATTCGAGCGAATGATCAAAGAGAAAAATAAGGATGTTTCTGTGCAGATCCCTCTCACTACTTACCGGGACACCATTGAGGAATCCATCCTGGAACTGTTCATCATCGCAAACTGGGCACAGGCCACCTCAGTGGAAAACGTAACCGAGGACCAGATCAGAGCATGCATTGAGAAGCTCGCCCGCGTCGACGAAAAGGACTACGATATGGGAATCATTGAGCAGGATATAATAAGCGTGAGCATGGAGAGGCCTCGTCGTGGAGCTAATCTCGAGAAGCAAGTCTGGCGTTTGTGCTTGAAATATACCACAACCCTCAAGAAATGCGGCTACGAGAAATTTGTCGAGAAGAAACCTAAGATAGCTATCCGACACGTATTCAAACGCATCTCAGATAAGCAGCTGAAGAGTAGGATGCGTATGATTCTGGACCTGCGAAAGGAAGAATTTAAGAATGACTTCCATAAATTTGTGCGTCAGCTTGCAGAAGAGGCCCGCACCATTGACTTGCAGGAACTAGCCCGGCGTTACCGAGAATTGACAGAGGAAGAAGACACGGACGAGGATGCACCGATACAGAGGTATCGCCATAAGAAAAAGTCTATGGGCAGGCGAGGAGACCCCAAGCGTAGGGAAGGAAATCCCAGGGAGCGCGGCGACGAACATACGGGAAACAGCAAGCCGGACACCCGTAACCCCCAAAACGGGAAGCCCCATAAGCATCGCTTTCCGAATTGCCTTAACCCAAAGTGTGAAGGGGAACACTTCATCAGGGATTGTCCGAAAACACCTGAAGCTGAGAAGAGGAGGCTCAAGGCAGATTATCACGAGTCTAAACGTCGAAAAAAGACGGACGGGTATCCCTCTGGCAAAATCGGCAAAATCGCTACAAAAAATATTGATGATCACACGTCGCTATTTTCTGCTAGTTTCTATGATGGTGCTGTGGAATCGGTGGCCATGGCTGATCAAGGTTCCGACGCAAATTTCCTTTCGCCCGCGCTCCTTGGCGACTTGTTGAAAGCGGACCTGCAACTTAACGTCACGATACTCAGGAAACCAAAAGCCTTCGACAATGCGTTACAATCTGCCGCTCCCATACGTTGTAGTAAGGTTGTGCAGGCCACTGTGAGAATTCGCGTACGTCATGGTAGTAGCCTCTCTCTGGCTAATGTTAAGTGGTTCGTCGCCGATGACGAACTTGACTGCATCTACATTGGACGTCATGTTCTCGCCGCCATCGGACTGGACAACTGCAAGCTCCTGGCCATTGCGTGTGATCGCAACAACGGGTACATATATATCGAGGAAGCGATGCGCGAAGCTGGTACCCTGAACGAAGTGTGCGCGGGCGCAGCCGCCGGTTCGATATGTGGCATACTCAGTACCCATCGATCTGAATATGGGAGCACATTTCACAGCCAGGGCGATGAGGGGTCGGACTTCTTGCAGGACTCCGACGTGTATGTTGACTTGGGTGAGGACACACCCGAAAAACTCGACGAGACGCTGGCCTCACAGGTCGAAAAAGCACGCTCTAATGGTCTGACAGATATAAACTGCGCCAGACTCAAGGACCTGCTTGGCAGGTATCGATCGATTTTCGGGTGCGGCTGGGAAAATCCCCACCAGCCGCTGTCGAACCAATGAGGGTACGCATTCAATCAGGCAAAAAGCCGATTAGGTCCAAGGCGCGTCGTTATCCCCCAGATCAAAGGCATTTTCTCGACAAGTATGTCGACACTTTGAAGGACATGGACTTCTTCATGGACATGCCCACAGCCGAGTGGCAGTCCGCGCCGTTAATGATCCCGAAGCCAGGCTCGAAGGCGAAGCTGCGAATGGCGGTTGACCTTCGCCCGGTGAGCTCAGCCACTATCAAGGAGTCCTGGCCGATGCCCCATCTTGGTTCAGAGATACAAGACTTCGCAGGCAGCAAATGTTTCGCCAGTATTGAATTTGTTTCAGCGTATTGGCAGCTCCCACTGCATGTAGAATCATACACAGCGTGCGGGGTCGTCACTCCAAAAGGGGTAGTGGCGTCGAAACGGGTGCTACCAGGGCTAGCCAACGCAGGAGCCTACTTTCAGAGTACTGTGGAACCACTCTTCGCCCAGCTAAGGGGTAACATGAAGGCGTGGCTGGAAGACTTCAATCTGCACGCAACAGCGGAAACGGAGCTGCTAGAGCTGTTGGAAAGGTTCTTCAGAATTTGTAGTGAGAAGAGGCTCCTCATTTCAGCATGGAAGAGTCTCCTGTTCGCCACAGAGCTCAAATGGTGCGTTCGTATCATCAGTGCAGATGGATACAAAATGGACCCAGCAAAGATAGAGGGTCTTAGGAACATGGTAATGGCAGACAACGCGGCCCAGTTAGCACAGTTTGTTTATCGCTGTCGCTGGATGTCGCTTACTATCCCCGATTTTAACCGACGGGCTGCACCACTCACCGAAATCCTTGAGCAAGCGTATGCCAAGGCCGGAAAACGAACTACGAAATCCATCCGTAAGATCCGACTCTCCACACTGTCCTGGGGGCCTGACCACCACCGAGCTTTCAAGTATTTACAGGACAGTCTAGAGAAGGCAGTGCGATTATCGTACCCAGACCCGGAAAAGATGTTGTGCATATTCATTGATGCGTCGGATAGGTTTTGGTCTGGCGTGGTGACACAGGCCAATAGGGATCAATTGGCACTTCCGATCGAAAGCCAAAAACATGAGCCACTAGCATTCCTGGGCTCAGCATTCAGCAAAGCTGAACTAAACTGGACTACGTTCGAAAAGGAAAGATTTGCCATTTTCAGACATTTGAGAAGTTGGACTATCTCTTCGCCGGCCGCTCCGTCATCCGCGTACTCAGCGATCACAGGAATCTCCTTTTCATATTCGCGCAGCTTGCGATAGAGCCCTCCCTAGAAAGACACATTGTCTCTAAGGTACAGCGGTGGGACTTTTACCTATCGCGCTTCGACTACATTATCGAACACGTGAGGGGAGAGGACAACGTCTTCGCTGATATACTGACGCGATGGGCTCGTGCGTACCGTCAGGCTGGGTACCGGCAAGCGATGTGCAGTCTCGTGTTGAAAGAAGCGCACCAGATCGTGCCATGAGCTGAGTTGTTCTCGTGGCCGGATATGGAGGCGGTACGGCGCTCTTAGTAGGCATTTGCGCAGGACATTGCAAAACTGGGCCTAGCGAAGGACTGTACTGATGGAATCTGGAAGAGAAATGATCGCAGGTGGATACCGTCGGAGGATTTGGACTTGCAGCTGAAATTGTTAGTGACACCGCATTGTGGCACCGTGGGCCACAGAGGCAAGGATGCCACAATGAGTATCATATTGGAAGAGTTTTGGTGGTCCAGCATTAAGCAGGACACGTCTGCTTTTGTAGACCGTTGTCTCCACTGTATGGTCACTCGGGCGGGAAAGGTCATACCGCGTCCAATGTCACATGCACTACATGGTGAGCGTCCCAACGAGGTCCTACATGCGGACTTCCTGTATATGGGCAGTGGAACAGGTGGTCAGACCTACGTCCCCATCATAAGGGATGATCTATCTGGATACGTGTGGCTGTGGCCTGCCAAATCGGCATCGGCTGACGCTGCCTCGGAGGGATTTTGTCACTGGCTTGGAGTTTTCGCTGCTATGAGTTGGCTCGTGACAGACCAGGGTTCTCACTTTAAAACTGGTTAATGAAGCTGCTGACAGAGGAAACGCGCATTGGTCACCACTTTACGACGGCATACTGCCCGTGGGCAAATGGGTCAGTAGAGAGAATATGTGGAGAGATACTAAGGGCGTGCCGGGCACTCCTGAGTGAATGGAGGTTGGGACCAAAGGAATGGCCTTGCGTGCTGGAATGCGTACAGGCGGTGCTCAACCATGCGCCACTCAGGCGCTTAGGGTTACGAGACTCAAAGGTACCAGATGTCTACAGGACACCACTGGAGGTCTTTACGGGGCACAAGCCTGTCCGCCCCCTGATGCGTGCGGTCCCTGTCAAACGCTACCAGGAGGCAAAGAGCAATGATGAACTACAGCTAAGACGGGTACTGGACATTGAGAGATTGCAGGGTACCATTGAGAAAATTCACAGCCAGGTCACGGAGACAGTTTCAAAAGTGCGTGCCCGGGCAATAAGGTGCCACAACCGTCGCACAAACGTACTCGCCGCAAATTTCGTCGTGGGCGACTTCGTTCTGGTCTGCAGCCAGATTAAGGGAGGCCACAAGCTACGTTTGGCTTGGCGGGGTCCACGTATAATTAACAAGGTTATCTCGGATCCTGTGTATGAAACAGAAAACATTCTCTCAAAGAAGTGTGAAACTGCACACGCACGGCGGCTCCTATTATACAGAGCAGATATGGATGGGAAAGAAGTGGAAAAGGAATTGCTGAACTCTATAGAGCACTCCAAGGCACATTACGAAACCGCTCATGCCATTCGTGACATTCGATCCAGGCCAGACACAGATGCCTTAGAGATAGAAGTCGAGTGGGCAGGACTCCCTGATGCGATAGATTACACATGGGAAGATGCTGACCAAATCTTCCAGGATCTCCCAGGCATCATGGAAGTTTTCTTGCATACTAGCGGAAATCGTGCGCTAAAGCACCGCGCACTCCATCAATTCAAACTTACAAACACGACCTGACTTCAGGTCGTGGGGCAGTGTTACGCCAGCTGCTTTTTGCGAGGGCAGCCAGCGGGCAAAAACGCCGGCTTACGTCTCGCGCTGCTTCACCAGGTATGGGGCAGACGCCTCTGCACCGTACTATGCCTACGAACGGCTGAAACCCACTGGGGGGTTTGTAGGATAGTGACCTTTCCAATTATCCTGTACCTTAGTCACGAACGGACGCCACCCACTGAGGGGTGTACTAGCTACTCTAATTGTCCTGCACCTTAGCGTCGAACGGTCGCCACCCACTGAGGGGTGTCGTCAACTGTTTTATGGTTCTCGGCTCGCTTCCAGGTGGAGCAAGAGAGTCGGGGAGAAAGAGGGCAGAGGGAACAACTTAGAATAGCGAAAACGGGCACGAAACCCCAGTATAAAGGCATCACTCTCTCAGGCACTGAAGCCAGGGCAGAGTTGACATCGCCACTCCGTCGAGCTCGCACCAGGTTACTACCACTCTTAGACCACCGGACGACCGTAAGGCACTACAGATGGCAAAGATGGGTCAGCACTAATTGCTGGGGCTTCCTTCTACCTCTATCCTCTTTTTACTGCTCATTCCTCTTTCTTAAGTATCCGCTTTGTCGCTGGAACGCCGGTACTGTTCTACTGCTTTGCTGCTCTAATTCCGTGGTTGTAGATACATGTTGCACATATGGGATTGCACGTATCGGAATTTGCTGTCTCTTTCGCATTCTCATGTACGTGTTTGTCTGCCCCACCCTCGTCCATCTCGAATTGGGCCGCGTGCCCTTTTGCCGTTCTCTTGCAATGAGAACAATTGCGCTTGCTTCTTAGACTGTCGCCCTCGTCTGAGGTACTCTATACCCGCTTTCGTTTCCTTAGCTTTCCCCTTCTGTGCAAGGTGTTGCTGTTGCCTCTTTCCCTGTGACCCTTGGCGCGGTGGTGCTCACTGCTCCCTGGGTCTGCGTTTCTGCTTGCTTGTGTTGGTAAGTGCGTCTTACCAACAACCAATTGCTCATCAAACGATGAGCCGTTCTCATGTTTGCTCACTTGAAGATATCCTTTTGGCAGGGCTCGTTGTGAACAGGGGCTGTCACACAATGGATCCAATTTTAACAAGTGTCAAAATCTCTATGGTCTCATTTCACACTGATTAGATTACAACCAGCTAGAGTTTTGCGCCTTCAGCGTACATTCAAGTCAGGCAGCTTGAATGTCAAATCGTAAATGTCTAACAGCCTCTTTCCAACCGGACCTTGGATAATGCGAAATCAGATAATACCGCAGTGCAACTACAAACATCTCGCGTCATGCTGTACTCTCGCTGTATCGATAGTAGGCAAACGGGCGGTCGCCCTTGAGCATCGCAGAGGTAGACGTAAGTACCTATGTACAGTTTGAATGTGATACGGTTCCTGGAGCAATAACCAAAAAGCAAAGGACGTTGTCAGTGTATATTTAAAATATGTACTCAAAATGTAGAATTATTTTTGGGTATACTACTACTACAGATAAATCCGATGATATAGACAGAGAGGAAAAATAAAACAAAAACGTGGAGGGGGACTTTCTCGCATGAAAGAAGGCGGCACCCATCGAAAAATCAAGAGGGAATTACAAAACTAATCTCAGTTTATATTTGCTGTAATTTGTAATTATCACTTTATCCATGTCAAGTATCAGTATGCGTAAACGAGTAAGATGTCTGGCAAGTATGCTACCGGTATAATAAAAACTACATCTTCCATTACGTGCTGTGCAGCAAGTATCCTCGAAGGGTAGATGAGCAGTGGGGACTTGAAGAAGTGGAGGCACTTTGGGTGAGGAAGAAGAAAAGCAGAATGATGGCTCTGTCCACGTGTTTCACATAAACACGTGTTACCCGCGTCGCCTGACTAATGCTCAATTTGGGTGGGAGATCCATCTCAAGCTGTCGTTGAACATGGTTTGCAGACTGACGTAATCTGCACGCTAGCACAATCTGGCGTGGGGCAAAGCTTACGTTGTAGACACGTGCGCGAGTAGGATAGGGAGGGTGTTAAAAGGAAAAGGAAAAGCGAGAACGGAAAGGAAAGGAGGGCGAGGCGAAGCACCTTAGCGGACGGGAAGGCGACCAGGTTGCTGGTGTACTTTTCTCTTCTATTCGGCTCTCTCTGTTCTTCTCCAACTCCCTCTCTGCTTGCTCGTGTGTGAACGACGAGCGTGGTCGTTGAGTGCTCGACGACACGCTCAGTCCGATCCTAGAATTTGATTAAAATAAGACGAGGACCTGCATAAAATTAGCTCAAAATAGATCCAAAATATATATCCGAATACAACATATCGAATGCCGACGGCTCTGCCGAGGGCGCTGAACACGCACCGCCTGATGGGAGTGCCAAATAAGTTATCAAGTGAGTCAGACGTCAAGAAATAATTAGTACTGTCCTGAACGCTTACGAAATAATTACGCGACGCTTCCCCCATCTGCTTCACATGTTCATCCACAAAACCTGGAAGTGGTAGTAGTATAAATACGCGAGTAGCAACGATAAATAAAAGGGTAAGTGTGGTAACTTTCGCTGTGCGCTGACTCTTTGAAGGATCGATATGGTTTTACTTAGCGAGCAGAAAGTCTAATCCTTAAGTACTAGCTAGATTCGACGTGCTGTTGCCTAGCGAGAACCGTTGCTATTGCGTGTCAGTACGTAGTGTGTTGCGTGTCAGCGTATCCGGTACAATATCGAATTACCTGTCATTCGGGTGTCACTGAACTATTGTATTGCGTGTCGTCAGGTGTCACTGAACTATTGCTATTGCGTGTCACTGTACACGATAGGAACTACCCAAGTATTACCGAGTGAGCGTTTTCGGACTCAAGATGTAGCGGATTACGGTCCCCTCTTCAAATCGCAAGTTCCGCCCTAGTCTTGGAGACAAGGTGTTGGGGTGTGTTCTTGCGTTGGAGGAGCCGGTGCAGCATTTGCGGAACGTCTTTGTGGATGTGCTGCAGTGGCTCAGCGGAGTCTTGTGAGTTTGGAAGACCTTTCCACCTGACGATGACCTTGAGCCCGTCTGGGGTCTCGAGGAGGGCCATGAGCCGGGAAACAGGCATTCCTGCTTCTGAGGAAATGATATGAGACAGAATGGCGCTCGAATCTAAGGACGAGTCGCTGTAGTATTTCAGGCGAGTACCATGAATGTCATCTAAAGTTCCGTTGCGCAGGTTGCGAATCTGGAAGACGTAGTCATTCAAAGCCTTGACGATCTGGCGCGGACCTCTCCAGCGGAGAGCAAGCTTTTCTCCCGCGAAGAATTCTTCCCGGGCGAGGAGAACGAAGTCGCCTTCGGAAAAATTGGCCGGCTGGCCACGGGATGCAGCCAAGCGGGATCGTTCGCGGTTGGTGCAGACGGATGTGTCTACAGTAGGGTGTAGATCAGCGACGGAAGCTTGTAGAGCCTTGATGTTGAGCAGTCTTTCCTGTTGCAGCAGCGTGAGAGTCATAGGCGTGACTGTAGTTGTGCGAAGAAAGGTCGTGATCGGCGGAGTAGGATTCAGGCCCGTGAAAGCTGTCACCTGGGCGATGTTTCCACGTGAGGGAGCTGCAGCACTGTTGAGCGCACTTTGCACCAACGGCAAAATGTCAGGCTACTCGTTCAACTGCATCTGTAATTCAGATATCACAGCGCGGAAGGTTCGAAGAAGCTCCTTGCCAAGGCGTTCTACAGCACCGTTGCTCCATGGAGTGTACGGTAGCGTAAAATCATGAGCTGTTTTGAGTCCCTTTGCGACGCGCCTCATTGTTTCGTTTCGAAAATTCGTCGGCCCAGCGGACATCAGGCTTTTGGGAACTCCAAAGACAGCGCACCAGTCGATGATGGCTTGAGCGGCATTCTGGGCAGAGGTGTCCGCAAAAGGGAAGAACCATTTGTAGTCGGAGTGATAGTCTCGTAGCATCAGGATGTACTTCGTTCCATCTGCGGCCAGCCCCATGTCAATGTAGTCGAATTGAAGGACGTCGTTAGGGGCGCTGCCGTGGAGGGCAGGACCGAATGGCCGAGGAACTTTTCCTCCGCCTACAGTTGAAATGCAATGTATACAAGCTCGTACAAACGCGCGGATGTCGGATTTCATGGTGGACCAGAAAAAACTGGTCCGCATGGCTATCTCCGTCGGTGATTGACCTCGATGACCAGCTGGGCCAGTGTCTGCAATAATGCACAGACGGATCTGTATATCTGCAGCGGAGTCGGGAATCCATACGGCATTGCTACTGTTTTTCCAGACATTCTGAACAAGCGTGAGGTGAGGAGGGCGCTCTTGCTCGGCAGCAGATTGAATGTCCGCAATTGTCTTTATGCTCGGCCAGACGAATTCTGGTGCCGACGACGAGGGCAAGGCAGTAATTCGCACAAGCCGTCGAACAGTGCGCGGCGCGGACCAGCGTCCAAGAAGATCGGCCCAGACATTTTCTAGGCCGTTGATATGGAAGCATGTGTAATTTTACATGCTCACTTTCACTGCCCAGCGAAGAATCTTACGCAAAGTACCTTGGGATAGGTCTGCTACCACAGAGGGCGGATCAAAAAGAATTATCAAGTTGTTGTGGTCCGTATAGAGGTCGAAACCTTCGGGAGTAGCAACAATCCAATGCATGCGTCCTAGTGTAGCGAGCACGGCGAATGCCTCCTTTTCCATAGTAGCCCACCCAAGCTGGGTGGAGTCGAAGCGACCTGAGAATAACGCGAGTGGTTCTTAATTCTGATCCTTGTGGGGCTTGTCCCTGTCCTGGTACGGCACCTGGGTGACGATGCCTGACCAGACTTCATCAGAGTCATCGGTGTAGACACAGAGGCGCCTGAGCGAATCTCTGTGCGACAAGGTGACTTGCTTCGCGAGAGCCGTCTTGCTGGATTCAAAGGCGCTGACCTCGGGCACTCCCCAGCCTAAATTCTTCAACTTGACAAGAAAAACAGCTTGTTTGGTGGTCTTCCCTGCGCGCTCGTAGACGCGTTGCAAAAATTTCTGCAGTGGTTGGACGACGTCGGTGAACTGCGGAATGCCCTTCTTCAGCCAATGGACGGAACACGGGAGTTGCTGAAGATGCGCGCCTGTAGAGGGAGGCTCCATGTGTACGAGGCCGTCCAGCTGGCGTGAGTCGTAGCGGATTCCCTTCGCCGAAATTATCCGGCCGCACCAACGAATATCCGTTGAGAAGAGCACACACTTCCCTGGGTGGAGCTTAATGTTAAACTCGCGGCAGAGAGTCAATAGATCACGTACCATTTCAAATAGACTGCCAATGGTCCGATGATGGACCACTGGTCCATCATTGGACCATTGGCGGTCTATTGTTGCCTCTTGGCAAGAGGTCATCTAACCAGGAGATGATAAACTCGCGGAGAGTGAGAGACATGATCTCCGCGAAGGCGGCCTGTAAGTGGGAAGTTGCGTTGGTAGTTCCGTGTAAAACCCGGGTCGGTGAGAATATCCCATCTGGAGTGATGAAAGAATGGAGGGCTTGTGCTTCCTTGTCGAGCGCGAGCTGCCAGTAGCCACTTGAGAGATCGAACGTAGCAAAGTACTTGGAGGCGGAGAGCTTTGTGAGCTCGTGCTCCAAATTTGGCAGCGGGTATTGATGCTTCACTGTGAAAGCATTAACAGGTCGTAAGTCCACGGTGAACCGGAAGCGAGCCGGGCCGGGTTTAGGGACTAATAAAGGTTCGCAAGCCCACGGCGAGGTTGGGTTTGAGTAGGCCATGCCGTGGTGAACCAGTTTTTGCACGAAATCCGCTAGAAACGCGCGTTGCTCTTGAGAATAGTTTCGAAGGCGTACTTTGACAGGACGTGCAGTACTTACCAGGTCAATTCGGAGAAGCGCAATTCTTGCTGCGGGACCAGCAGAGAACGAGGTTCGAAAAACGTCAAGGTCGGCGACCATGCTTTTCAACTCTTTCTTATTCTTATCGGGCAATCCGTTGTCAGATGCAGCGGTGAGCATGGAGCCCACTGCCTCCCGAATGTCCGCATGTTGCGGCAAATCGACAGAGTCAAGCAACGAAGGGTCCGGAAATGGGTCATGCTCATTGCGTGCAGTGTTGAAATTGACGCGGGGTCGGGTAGGGTCGAGGACTCGGGCAGCAGCTGAGAAGCTATCATCTTGGACACGGTTCAAACGGGCCAACATAATTCTGCTGACGATTCCACCTCGAGGGTTGCTGGTAGGGTTACCGATGTGCAAACAGTCTGTGTTGTCGAGAGTAGCCCGGCTGGCCTCTAGCAGCGTCTTGGAATCGACCTGTAGATGCTCCAACACTGGTAGGCCTATGAGGATGTCCTCACAGGCAAGTTCATCATCTGCAATCAAGAATGTGACATTGATCAAGGCGAGCTGGCCTGAGGACAAGTGCAGAATTGTCCGAGGCGAGGTCCAAGAGCGAGAGAAGGTGAACGTCTGTTTTCCTTCCTTGTCATCCGTTGCCTTCTTCAGCGCGACTTCTAATGTCACAGTTTCGATCGCAGCAATCTTACCAATTCCTTTCAGTGCATTCTTCTCCGCAATACGGGGAGAGATGATGGTATCGTCACTGCCATTATCGCAGCGTCCAATACAGCGCAAGATGGCCTGGCCGTCGGACAAGGTCACGTCGCAAGATGGCTTACGCGGGTCTACAGTACGTCCATCGTCCTTGGTCGAGAGGCGTCCGATGTGGCCGGAAGGTATACCAGAAGCAGGGCTTTTCTTCTGACCGCGGGTCGACTTCGAGGGACCATCATGAGCTTTAATTGCCCGCAGTTCGTCAAAGAGTTTCTGTTTCTCCTCCGCAGTGGAACTTCGGCAATCCTTGATGAGATGTTTGAGCCCTTTCTTCTTACACGGCTCATGAGGACAGTCTGGGGCTGTCTTACTGCCCTTGCACTTTTCTTTTCCGTTTTTAGGGGTGGGCGCAGTATGGGGGGTAGTCTTCTCTGTAGTTTCGCCGCTTCCATTGCCACCGCCGCTCCGACTGGTCTTAGGTTTCCGATTTTTCCGTGGACCATTGTCCACCAGTTTGAAGGCCTCAGATAACTTAACGGCATGCGCAAAAAAGCCTGTGAAGTCTTTCTTAAAGCACTTATGGGAAAACTCCAGATCGGTTTCAAGGCGGTCGCGAAGCTTGTACGGACGTACAGCTTCGAGGACATGATATACCGCGACCTTAGCATGGTCTTTCTTGACGGAAGAAAGGCCATTGCGCCGTAGAATTGTAGTGTAGGAGACAAACAGTCCTTGCATTCGGGAGGTGGGGTCTCGATCATGCATGTTCATGGACAGATCCCTCTCCATAATGTGATCAAGTACATCGAGCGTAGTGGTCTGAGGAGAGTCTTTACACTTCCCCTCTAGGAATAGTCTCAGTTGATCATCGGTGAGCGAGTCGTAGTCTTGAACGCCAGGGATAATACCTAAGTCGATGGAAGACTCCCGGTAGTCTTGGTCTGCACAGAACTTGAGGCTGAGAGGGCTGATGGGTTCCGTCGTGGTGGACTCAACGTCGACATGTTGCTGGGCACGAGCTATGAGCTCAGTGTTGTACCGGTTGTACAGCCTTAGAAACACGCGTATGCTCTCAGCGTCCGGAGTGGAGCGGAGACGTGGATGGTTGACCGAGGTAGTAATAAACGAAGAACCTTGCGGCGTGCTTGTCTGCTGGTGCTGTGAGCCTTCTTCCCCCGGAGACGACATCGGGGACGTCGGGTTTGGTGCCAGGGGTTCGGCCGGGTTGATCGACCTGCTTAGAGCCAGTTCTGGCCAGTGATCACTGTGGTAACTTTCGCGGTGCGCTGACTCTTTGAAGGATCAATATGGTTTTACTTAGCGAGCAGAAAGTCTAATCCTTAAGTACTAGCTAGATTCTAAGTGCTGTTGCCTAGCGAGAACCGTTGCTATTGCGTGTCAGTACGTCGTGTGTTGCGTGTCAGCGTATCCGGTACAGTATTGCATTACCTATCATTCGGGTGTCACTGAACTATTGTATTGCGTGTCGTCAGGTGTCACTGAACTATTGCTATTGTGTGTCACTGTACACGATAGGAATTACCCACGTATTACCGAGTGGGTGCTTTCGGACTCAAGATGTAGCGGATTACAGTAAAGAAGGATAGCCCCACTTTCTTCAACAGAATTTGGTAGCATTGCACAGAGCTACGGACCGCGTACGAAATGGATGAGGATGTCAAACGCGTTGCCAATTTTAGCGCAAAACGCAGAGAAAACTATAGTTTATGGTCTATGCGAATGGAAGCGTTGATCGAATCAAGGGGACTTTTGGAAGTCGTGCTACGAGACACATCAGATGGGCCAACAGTTTTGCAGAGCAGTGCTGAGTACAAATTGCGAATGGCAAAGGCTGGGGGCCTGATCGTCCAGGGTTTGGGAGATAAACCATTGCGTACAATTTTATCAGAGAAGAAAGATCCTGCCGCGATGTATAAAAAGCTCAATGAACGTTACGCAACAAAAAGTCCTGCATCAAGAGTGAAATTGCAGACAGAACTGCATTACATGAGATATAAACCTGAAAAGTCAATGTCCGAATACATTGACGAAATGGAGGGCATATTCAATAGATTGGAGTCTATGGATAGTACAGTTCCCTCATCGCTTCAGGTGGCAATTTTTCTGGCCAGTTTCGGCAACAAGGAAAATCGCCAGTTGGTTCTGTGCTTTCAGCCTTACAGACTTTGAAGGATGACGATTTAACCTGTGATTCAGCAACAACCAGATTGCTGCAAGAGTATGAGTCAATGCAGAGTTTCGAAAATGACAAGCAAGAAAATGATTTCTTAGACAAGGCGCTCACCGGAAGGAAAGAAATTATTTGTTTGGCTGTGGTAAGATAGGTCACATAAAGCGTAACTGCTGGAATTCTAAAGGAAAACCACATAATAGATACAAAAATAATAACTAAAACTCCAGCCCCCGACGTAAGTTCCATAAGTACGAAGAACCACATGAGGAGAATGCAATGACGGCACGATCAATCAACAGCGATTTTGAGGACAGTTTTATTGTTGATTCCGGCGCCAGTCAACACATGGTACAGAAGAGAAGTATTTTGGAAAACGTCAACAACTCCGTCAAGAGTACAGTAATTATTGGAGATGACAGAAAATTATCTTCGGCGGGATGTGGTTCAGCTTTTATCTCTAGTAGTGGAAAGGAGCCACAGACGGGCATTGCTTTAACAAACGTTCTGTACGTTCCGAAACTTGATACTAACCTAAATCTTGTGATGAGTTAAGTCGTGACGGATACTGTACACCATTGCTGAATGGATACTGCACTATAACAAACGACTGCAAATTTATGCACAGCAGAAAGGTGCAGAATGGTCTCTATACGATCCCGTTGTACAGTAGCAAAGCAGATCACGCACATACTGTCCAATCCAGTATCCCCTCCAAAGATTCGCAAAGTCTATGGCATCAACGGTTTGGTCACCAAGACAAGAAGGCGATCAAGCAGATGGAAACTTTGGAAACAGTGTCAGGATTAGACACAAATAAGAGAATTCATATGAACACTTGTCAAGATTACAAGGCCGGAAAAATGACTCGGTCAACGTTGAGGCCCCGAGTCCTCAAATCAAGAGCACCTGGACAGGTCATCTTTCTGATGTATGTGGACCATTCCCAACAGAGAGTTTGGGAGGCGGAAAATATTTTGTCACCTTCATAGATGGGTACAGTTCCCATCTGAGTACATATATCATCCGACAATTTTTTTCGAGAAGCAGTTCGACGCAGTAATAAAGAAGTTGTACACAGACAACGGTGGGGAATATGTAGCTTTGTCGGCATATTTGGAAGAAAATGGGACTATATGGAAAAGTACAGCTCCATACACTCCTAAACAAAACGGCATATCAGAAAGGACGAACAGGACATTGATGAATATGGTTAGAACTATGCTGAAACAGTCTGCCCTACCGCCAGAATTTTGGGCAGATGCCGTGATGACCGCTTCATCACTCAGAAACATGACAGGGCAACGCAAACTGCAAATGAGGACACTGATCGAAGCAATCACTGGAAATGTACCCAATGTGCAGCACTTGCGAATTTTTGGGTGCTATGTGTGGTATTTAAATCGCACACAGAACAAGCTGGATAGGAGAGGTAGAGAGGGCCTCCTGCTCAGATGTATGCCGCACCTTCTTTATCGAATCTTGGACTTCCAGTCTAGAAAATTCTCTCTGTGAGACATGTATCATTCTATGAGACTAAATTTCCCGTACATGAATGGAACAAGCACGTGTCCGAATCTAAGCCGGATAACATGGAGGAAGAAGTTGATCCAATTTACGTCATGGAACAGAATGCTTCAGAGGGAAATCAAGATGATAGTGGCAACGCAATGGGAACCGGCACTGTTGCTACGCATGATCAAAATGATGAAACACACGCTCTGGAGGACAGGGATTTTATGTTAACGCATATTCCTGGAACTATTTCTGACGATGACGACATTGTAGAAATTGAGTCAGAAAATCAGGACACTGTAGACAATGAATCAGGAAATTCACGCTACCCAAGGAGAGATCGGAATACCCCAGATCGATTTGGTTTCCATGCTAAGATCTCAAACGAAGAACAGACAATTGAGAAGGCCCTCAGAGGGCCAAACACCGCACATTGGAGACAAGCTATTGATGCGGAGGTCAAAGCACTCCAAGACAACAAGACATCGAAAGCTCAAATCCCTCCATGTGATAGTCATATAATTGACTCGAAGCTAATTTTGACCAAGATGGACCCAATTCTCGCTGCGGATATTTTTAAAGCGCGTATTGTTGCGAATGGCTTCCAGCAACGGCAGGTCGAGAACACATATTCACCGGTAATTGACATCACTTCTTCCAGATTGTTGCTAGATTTAATCACGGCAATGGACGGCTATGTTCATCAAATGGACGTCAAAACGGCATTTTTAAATGGGAAACTGGGCGAGTCTGAGATCATATATATGCGTCCGCCAAAAGGCATCGAGGTTGGTCTGAAGAAGGGAGAATGCTTGAGGCTGTTGAAGGCCATTTATGGACTGAAGAATGCCTCAAAAAAATGGAATAGACGTTCGAATGCTGTGATGAAAAGGTTGAAGTATATTCAGCTGAAAAGCGACCAATGCGTATTTGTTCGATGGAACAAAAACGGGGAATTCGTATGGATAATCATCTATGTTGATGATATCCTTCTGTTTGCGTTGCGTGAAAGCTTGATTATAAATGCGAAGAAAGAGCTGATGGCTGAATTTAAAATGAAGGATCTAGGTCGTGTTACTGTATTTCTCGGTGTGAGGTTTCATTTTCTCAAGGAAGGGCTATTTCTGGAACAGCAAGAATATTCAAAGCAGCCTTTGGCGACTTTCTCGATGGACAAGTGCAACCATACCAGAACGCCCATGTTGCCTAAGAAGAACAATGGAAATGGAGATAGCACGGATAAGGAAAAATCCTTCTCTGAAACAATTTATCGGAAAGCTATTGGTGGTCTGTTACACATATCCACACGGACCAGGCCAGAAATTGCACATGCTGTCGGGATTGTATCAAGAAAGTCGTCGTCGCCGTCTGAGTCAGATTGGACTGATGTTAAAAGAATACTGAGGTACATTTAGGGATCATTATCTTTTGAACTGTTTCACAAAAGGGCTGAGAAATTTGTCCCGGATGTTTTTGGATTTTCAGATGCTGATTGAGGTGGTGACCGTGATAAGAAAAGTCAAGAAGTGGAAATGTTTTTCAGTTGCATTCTGGAACAGTCAGTTGGATGAGCAGAAAACAAACCTGCACATCACTTTCATTGACAGAAGCCGAAAATATTGCCTTGTCAGACTGCGGGAAAGAAGCGGGATGGATGCGTCAGATTTTGTCTGAATTAAGATGTGGTTCTGAGAAACCAACTGTTATCTACGAAGACAACACAGGAGCTATAAGCTGGGCCTACAAACAAAAACGCACAAAACACATTGAAATCAAGTATCATTTTGTACAAGAACTGGTCGAGCGAGAAGTAATACGGATACAATATTGCCCAAAAACCAGAATGATTGCAGATGTGATGACGAAGGCGTTTTCACAGACCCGCTTTGAATACTTACGTCAAAGTTTGGGAGTAATATTATTTGGCAATGAAGGGTATGATGGGAGTGCCAAATAATTTACGAAGTGAGTCAGACGTCAAGAAATAATTATTACTGTCCTGAACGCTTACGAAATAATTACGCGACGCTTCCCCCACCTGCTTCACATGTTCATCCACAAAACATGGAAGTGGTAGTAGTACAAATACACGAGTAGCCACGATAAATAAAGGGTAAGGAAGGATAGCCCCACTTTCTTCAACACCGCCATCTGGAAATACTGTGTATATGGCCAACGACACAAACACCACTGAATGGAGAACGGGTTCTGTAGTATAACCCCCCCTGGGGCTTTTTAGTTAGATTAGATCAACAACCGGATCCAATACTGTAGAGGCCGATGCTCTACAGTACTACCGCGCGTGGCCACGTGTACCCCTCGGTACAGGGCGCACGCGTGCACACGTGCACACGTGTAACGCGCCGGACGGAAGCACGCACACACACGTTTACTGTCAGCCTCGATGGCTGACAGTATTACAGTACGGTCCGATCTGTACTACAGTAGTCCACTACAGTACTTCGGTACTGTAGTGTTACAGATTGTTTTGTATATTAAATATGGAGCGGACCGGCGGCGGTGGAGGAGGACAAGCAGGGACTGGTCACCCACCGACCGTCAAGGTCCGACTTCCCGCTTATTCTAAGGTAACGCTCGCTAACTACCTTAGAGCGGCACCGAGCGCGGGTTGAGGACGCGCGCGGTACGCCCACGAGCCGGCTCCGCCTCCGCCCGTCTGTACTGCATCGTTACCCAGTACCGCGCCGGGGCATCGAGGCGTCGACCCGCTCGCGCGTACCGGCGTCCTCCCCGTTCTCGCTCTACCACGCTACCCGGGCCCGCTGCCCGGTGCCGTTAGCTGGTGTCCCGCTTCACCCCCGTCTTCCCGATCGACAAGGGCCTCGGTCGAACTGTGCATACACCCCTATCGCTGGGGGTGTTTATGCTACAGGTTCATCGTCCTTGAGGGAGATACAGAGCACGACTTATTACGAGTCGTCATATCCGTACTCATGAGGCGCACTAACAAGGGATTCACATTTGTTAGACGAACTTGGCGGTCACAGTATCAAGCAGATCGCTACTGTAAGCACAGCCCATGCCATCACATTGGCTAATGGAGGCACTGTACTGTAGCGGCAGTCCAACCGCGAGGCACTGAGCGAGCTGTAAAACCGGGAATCCACCGTTTATTGTTCTCAAGTTCGCTACCTCCCTTTCTACTCCGGGGTCGCCCTCTCTGTTGTTGTGTAAAAGGGGGAGGCGGTTTGGGGAGCGTGCCGTTCCGTGGTGAGGGTCGGCCGAGTGGTCTTGTCCCCCCCCTTTTTTCCCCGCAGCGCCCGTCACCCTCTCTCTTTTATTTCTATGAAATTCCTTCCAGAAGCGTCCACGCGTCCGGCCCGGATTCCGGCGGGCCGTACGCGTGCGCTTCTCTAGAATTCTAATAAAATCTCGGACTACAGTATAAAATCTCCCTCTACAGTAAAAATGCAATTTTCCCTAAAAATATCCCACATGACCCCCTCGCCAGCGCAGCCCACGGGGTTGCCACTGTACGTAAATATACTGGCCCGCTTCCTCGCGAGACCGCTCTGGCCCCCCTGGCCACCGTCTCTCTACTTTTCCACCGAACCGCCTTCCTCTACGCGGTCCTCGCTCTACACCACCTCATCCGCTCCACCGCCGTCTTGCACCGACTACGCTCGCATCGCTTCTTTCTCGCGCCGCCTCCGGCACTTCAACCTCAACTTTGGGCGCTGTGGTCTCCGCGTCGCCCAAACTTGTGGTTTTCACGTTCAGCGTCACCGTAGCCCCGGGTCGCGTGGTCTCCGCGTCTCCCGTGCCTCCGGCCGTTAATCGTCCAACGCCGTCTGAGCCTCAGGCCGCGTGGTCTCCGCGTCGCCTGAGCCTCCGTTTCTCGTTGTTCCCGTTTCGGGACTTCGTTGAAACGCGACGCGTTCCGAGCCACGCACGAGAGGTCTGTGGTCCTTCGGGCGGTACTCTCTGTGCGACATGGCTCGGACCAAGCAGATGGCGAGTGCTTCCACTGATGGGAAGGTCCAACATCTTGCGCTTGGTAGCAAGGCGGCCTGCGTTCGTCTCGCGTCGCTTTTGCCTCAGGCCGCGTCGTTTCTGCATCGCCTGAGCCTTCGGCCGCGTTCGTTCCGTCGCGGAGAATTGAGCAAGCACCGTCTTACGATATCTGGCAGACTGTAACCTCGAGTGGATTCCGTCAGTTTTCGTGGACCAAGACGACTTACCATCCTCAACGGCTACTCCCGGGCCTGACTTCCAGTGAAATCTTTCCAGAACCAGATCGAGAAACAAGTTGGGCATGCTATAGTGCAATGCGCCTGTCAGGCAGAGACCGCGGTCTGATGGTCCAGCAAAAACAACAACAGCAACAAAAAGAAGAACTGCCGATGGCACAGCGCTACGGAGTGTCCGACTCTCCCTTCTCCGTTTAAACGAGCTTGCGACTCGTATTAGCTCAGATCCCTGATAGGGGGGGCACAGAGAAATAGCCCGGCCCGGGATCGATGTGGTAGAGACCTGCGAAGAGAACTGCTCGACGAGTGTGGGGTGGGGCGCGTACTTAGGTACCGGGTTCCACTGGGTTGTAAGGCCAATGCTCGTTGAGCTTCTTCGACACCTTGTAACGCTACAACGCCTTCGACGGGGGCGTCGCAACGCAGCCCGAAGGGATAAAATGAAAGTAGCAGCGCTATGTCAACTGTGCCGCCCGATGGCTCGAAGCACCTACACCGATTCGGTCGCAACTGAGGCCGATGGCACCAACACTGGCTTGTACCGCGACGAAGCCCTTCGAGGGAGACGTCGTTGCAACAGTCTCCATCGGAAAATGGGTCACAGTAGCAGCGCTACGTCAACTGTGTCGCCCGATGGCAAAGACACCTCCACCGGTTCGGTCGCAAGCGAGGCCGATGGCACCAACACAAGATAAGGGGAAAATAGGTAGAATTAGAGATAGAAAAGGATAGGGAAATAAAGGAAAGGAAAAGGGAACCCCCGAGCGCAAAGGATAAAGTAATCTGTAGTTAAAGGGAGTGTCTTGTAAAATACGGACTTCAGCCAAGGCGATATCAGACTCTGGCAACCCGGGTTGGTTTATTGACTTGTTCGGTCAAAGGGCTAAGTTATATAGAGCCCCGCCGGGGCGAGTACAGTAGCTCCCGGCTCTAGATTCTAGATCTAATTAGTAAATAAATTAAATAATTAAAGTGATCGTGCGCTTCGTGGCACACGTGTGTCCCCCAAACCCGGACTACAGTATCCAATTTTTTCCTTTTTCACTTCCTTTCGCCCCCCTATACGAGACGGGTATTGCACTACATATCCCCCTTCTGAGCGCTCTTGCGCAGCGGCTTCACTCCCTTGCTTCCCAACTTCTTCCTTTTTCTTCCGACCGTCTGTCGCCGCATGCGTGAGAGTAAGACGATCTCCATGTTTCCTTCATCGGATCCCACTGCCAGACATACCACCCGCGGTCGCCGCGGTGTGGGCTTCTCATACACGCTTTCCATTCTTAGCGACCTTCCTTCCATACCCCGACTTCCCCCGGACACCAACATTCCTGAACCGGCCTTCCATCCCGGTCTCCATTCTTCATCAACCCCTCGTCGATACCCCTCACTAGCCGAGCTCCAAGGTAAATCCATGCGCGAATATCCCTTACTGTACGCAGCCGCTCCTTTGTTTTCCGCCATCGACGTGCACGACGTCGCTAGCACCGAGCGCGACTTTGCCGACGGTGCGGGGATGCTGCCGGGTCACCTTCCCCTTCAAGCCATTTCCTCCTACGATTGGCGTGCCCGTATCGCCATTCCCCCTTCTATCCTGCGCCGTTCCTCCCCTCGTGGCTGCCAGGGCCTATCCCTGCGGTTCATGCAAGCCGTCCTCGACCTTCTCGGCCTATCACTATCCGATGCCCTCATTCCTTCGTCCTTCGGATGTGACACGTGGAAATTTCGCACGGAGGGGGAGCGTGATTACCTTGACAACCTCCTCAGCTGGACACGGGGTGACCCCGTGCTCGAGGCGGACCCCCTGTGGCATAACCAACTGACGGTGACTAACGATGCCATGTCGTACACACGCGCAATCTTCCCCCTCAATTTCCGACATATGAAACGCGGGAAAATCCCCTTCTTCCAGCATACTGTCGGACTCGAGCGTAAGATGAGATCGGACACGGGATACTTCCTAGCTTACCAAATGGTGGAGGCAGGGGAAATTGCTCGGTCACACTACCCCAACCGGTACCAGCAACTCCCCTCATGGTGGGGACAATTTGAGGTCTGCCAAGGATTTTGGGCAGAACTCGGTCCCATCCTTACCTACTTTGGAAGCCATCTCACTGATCCTCGTCACGGGTTGTGGGTTGTCTTCTTGACGGAGTGGTGCGTGAAGGTAGCCGCCCCTTGCTCTGGGAGGCGTACGATTGTTGGCGGCTGTGGTATCTTCCTCCGAAGCTCGTCGAGCTTATGTGCCTTTTGGACTATACCGTGCCCTTGGGCGGAGCGGACACCGACTTCGAACTGCACTCCTTACTCGAAAAGATCAATCAGGTCGACTGGGATGTTGTTCCCCCTATCAACTCATCCCGATCCTTCGCGAAGCGACGCCCGTCCTTTTCTCCCGGACGAAGTCAGTGTGCGGCGGGTGACTTCGTCTGGTTCAACCCTTGGACATCCGCCTTGTCCTCTCCCTCCGAAGCGCGCCTCAGTCGCCAATTTGGCAACCAGGTTCCAACCCCTGACGTGGCTCCCAAACGAGCCGTAGATCCCCGTGCAGACGACGTTTGTCCCCGACCGTCTGCTCCAGATTCCCCTCTCCTTGCAGACCCTGCTGCTCCTCCTTCTGCTGCCGATATCCCCTCGGCAGGGCATACCGAAACTCTGTCGGTTAGGGAAGTGTGGTCTTCCCCACCGTCCCCATCAATTCCCAAAAAGAGCGACGGCGCTATTGGCATTTACTGCACATTGCTCCACGCTCATGGCATCAAAGGTGAAGCTCTCCAAGGGGCTTCCCTCGATGATCTGCGAGTCATTGCTCGCCTCGTTACCTCACTCCCGAAGGAAAAATCCTTGGGTGTGCCGCCCCACTGACCCGCCGCTCAGAGCGACTTCCCCCATGATACATTCTCGCATTATTACCCGTTTGGGGTGACGCCTGGTTATCGACGTCATCCGGTAGCTTTTGGATAATAAAATGAATCACCTGCGTATCCCCCGTTGCCATCACTTTCCACCTCTTTTCTTTCCGCGTACCGTTCGTTAGCGAAACGCGGAACGGTACATGGAGGTACACTCTTCCTCGAATGTCGGGCTGATCCATTGTCCGGCTGAACTCCTCGTCGAGGAAACGATGTCCTCTTTGGAGTCTCCGACTCCGCCCTTTTCCTCGGACTTTTAATTTCCTCCCCTTTTTTTGTATGCGCCCCGCCTCTGCGGTCGCATCCCCATTCTGCCATTTCCTTCTCTTTTTCTTGCACAACCCTCCTTCTGCCATTGTGTTGCACATCTCCTTTTTACACCTCCTTGCCTTCACTTTCCCACCTCTCCGAGTCTGTCCTCGTCTCGTACTGTGTTCCTCCTCTTTTTACTTGGTGCGAATGTTCCTCCTCTTTAACTGTCGAACTCCTCCGGTCAACTCCCCAATTTTTTTCTCCTCTTTTAACTTGCCCGCTCCTCCAGTCGACTCAAAAACGTTGTCGCTCTGTTCGCATCGGGCGGTGTTTTGTTGGTGTTTGGGGGGGGGTCTTCATCAAAGGACAGACTCTATTCCTTGATAGGGAATTTATCTTCACATGAATTTCCGATTCTATTTCCTTCGTTCAGCGTCACCCCAGGTTTGCACAATGCCCCCAAAAAACATTGAAGGCTTTGGGACGAGATTAAGACTAAATCCACCACCATCACGACATCACTGTAGACGTCTGCCTCAAAATTCCCCTTCCTTGTCACCGATTTCCGATCCTCAGTGTGTAGATGAGTCGACGACTTGCGTGCGAGAGTTCCTCATACTGCCCCGGTATCTGCCGGTCAACGGCCTTTGTTTCCTGTAGGTTTGGGCTGGCCGGTGTGCAACTGGGGCTGGAACCGCGGTTCCGTTTCCTTAAAATTCACGACACGAGCACCTTGTGTGGCAACGGTCTTACATGTTTCCGATCCTCCCGTCGTTGTTGTCGAAATTTGGACGACGTGTGCATTCTCTTTAGTTGTTTTTCTGGATTGAGCTTCACACTTAGGAAAATTCCAAACCTCCTCTAGAGAGAGAGGTACCTCCGCAAGGGTTCGAAGCAACAGGCCAGGGAGCTCTCTACGGCGAACAGCATGTCGATTCTCATCGTTTTCGCTCTTGAGCATACTGTAGTCTGCCATTGGCGACCCCTATCACCGGCGGTGAACAACAGAATGCCGAGGGGGCCTAATTCCTATCCTCTCTCGCGGGGGTTGGGTTGGTGCGGCTGGCCTCCTACTCGTCGTGCACTTCCGTGTTGCGATCCCTCGGACAATTCCTCGGTCGTACACCTGAGCTGTAGCCACTCTGGACGTAGTCGGTTTTTTTTGTCTGACTGCCTTGCGGGGCTGTTGTACATTTTGCCCCCAGTTAACTTTTCCTTCTCCCGGGTCCACGCATGATTTGTATTTTTCACATTAAATTAGTAACCGTAAGGCAACGATACGTCGGTTCGGAGATCGCTCTCTTCCATCCTTCGAGGAAACCTTCAGACCCAGGTCTATGCCGTTGATAGACTGGAACCTGATCTTAGTGAATCGTGGGGACGGTACACACGGGCGTCATTACAATTTCGTGTGGTGAGCGACGAATTCCCTAAATGGTCTGTGACGGGACTTGTATGGATCGTGGACGTAATAAATCGCGGCAGTCATTCTCTTGTCTGTCGTCTCGACCGATGCGGGCATGACAAGGCGTCGTCGTGCCTCCCCAATTTTTCCCTGGATCCAGTACTGATCCGTCTCCCCTACGCCTGTTTCACACTGTACCGGTACAGTACGTTTCACAGGGCTCCACAGAGGATTGTCAAGGACAAACATGTCGTGCCTCTTCGTACCGATTGATCTTTCCCTTATACACGAAACAAAATCCACGTCGATAGCATTTGCTGGTGCGACTTCCCTCGGTTCAACGCACAGAAATTTCCGCGTCATACCCCCGTCGTCCATTGCAACCTCTTCCTACAGGATCGATCTTCAGAGTTTTTCTTTTTCGTATGCGTTCGGCATTCGCGGCTGTTAGACACAACCGTTGGTATCAGCAGAACAGCCGTTGGCGTTGATAACTTCGTAAGAGCGGGTTCTCGTTTCGGACATCATTTCGACCGCCGCTCTGTATCCTGTATGTCGTATTCTCCTTCAACTACTCGCGCAGCTCCGCTTTTCGGATCGGCTTAGGACTGCTCGAACTCGGCGATCTTGACCAACGCCGGGCAGACTTGGCTCTCCTTCTCGGTGTGACACACCGCATGGTTACTTGATGGTGATTGTCGGTTCGCCGCTCTGAATTGTTCTTGGGGCCTCGATCGGTTGGCGTCGCCACTCTTGTTCGTCGCCGTTCGCGACGCGGGGTTCGTGCTCTGTGCGTCAAAGAAAACAAACATAAAAAAATAATAACAAAGACAAAAACGGAAACATAGGAAAGATTTGGGGGGGGGGTTATGGCGGCAGGCAGGTAAGTAAGTCACTCGTGGTGTGGCTTCGATGCGGGAGCGACAAAGCTCCTCCGTAATGATGATGGTTCCCGACGCGTTGTGTAGCCGTGTACTTGCACGTGGTGTCGGCGGGTCAGGGCAGCAGTGGTCCGTGTGGACCCATTTTCTCGCTCGTCGAGCGGGGTTTAGGCGTTGCGAACGAACTTGGCAAGAGCTCTCATGTGCGATCGATCGCCACTTCGCCGGTGGCGAGCCCCGAGCATTCTTGCGGTCGGCGGTGGGGGTTGCCAACAACGTTTCGTACAAGTGCGGGCTTTTTCCTTACTTGCAGTTAACTGCGACTCGTGCTGATCATTTGACAGCTTACCAGCAGCGAGCCCCAATTTCTTTTGATTAAATCACGCCCCATGAGGGCGGATCATCGATCTAGGCGTCACGTCACGTGCGCGCGGCGGCTGCGTGTGATCGTATCCAAGGAGGTAAATTACCTCAGCCTGAGACTACAGTAAATGTTCCATTCCACAGCATGGCCGCGCAGACCATTTCATTCATGGGCGGGGGTCCCAGGCAAAATCGCTTAAGTCATTTCATATCCCTTCTCCTCACTCCGAGGGGTGTCGTTTCCGGCGACTGTCCTTACTCTCTTTCTCCGCGACGTGGTTCACGGCATCGCTTCCAACTCGAGAGCCTCCTGATGGGGACCATCCGCAATACAAATCCAACATTTCACTCGCGATCTTATTGCGTCCCGCATCATTCACTTCCTATCGATCGGCCTCCCTCGCATGCGCCTCTACATCAACTGCTTCTTTTCCCCTCCTTCTGTCTCGACTCGAGGGCAACCCGCCCGTCAGTCTGACACAGCCCGCTATCCTTTCGGGAATACTGTAGTCTGTTCCTCCTTTCCCTGGACGGTAACACGACACACACACAACTACAGCATTACGCTTTTCCTTCACTTGCACCCTTCCAACTGCGTTCCGCGTTTTCTTGCCTTTCACCGTCTGGCTTCTACCAGACACTTACTCAATTAGGCACAGTCCTTCGTGCTCAGTCATTCGTAGAATACACTTCTTCCTCGGCTCGAGACACAGCGTATTAAATTGCTTACGATCGACGGCTCGCACGGGACTGGGTACGCTCGTCCGAGGGTCGCTGACCGATATGTGTTGTATGGCTCATTCGCCTTGGTCCGCGGTGCGTGTTCTTACTCCCTCGGTCATGTCAAGAGACAACCGAAAACATACAGAAAGAAAAAAACAGAATAGAACAAAATTAAAACAAAAGTAGTGGGGTACTGTGGTCAGTGGGTAAGTAAGTCCTCGATGAGGACGATGGTCATGTAAAAGTACGTGGTACAAAACAAGCACGTGTCTTGCTCGGTCTTCAATCTTAGCAGATCGACGGCGAACGTCCCCTGTGTGTGCCGTCGGCTGCGGGCGACAGCAACAAAAAATAATTATTTTGGATTAAATTGCTCTCCGAGGACGGGACACTGATCCCGATTGTCGTTTCACGTGCATCCGTCGATGACGGGGGTGTGTCTTCCGGTAGGCTCAATGCCTCGTCCGGGGGCACAGTATCACTTCAATTCCCTAAAACGCGTCGCTCGTCAGTCCCTTCTTGTAAAGGCGTTCCCGACGGAAAACTGCCTTACTCCTCTCGCTCCGACTTTCCTTGCTTGCGGACCGCTTTGTTTCGAATTTCTGACTCCTCCGTGTTCCCTAACCTGCTAATTATATTGACGATGACGATCCGGCTTGCGCGTGCGCGACTTGCGGCGGCAAGGGTAACTTCTTCCTTCGGAAATACGTGGCGGCTGCACTGCGGGGTAATAGTTCAATGGGCTCCCACGTCGCGTCCTCGGGCGTATAACCGTACCATTCCACCTTGAGAATCAAATTGCCATTTTTGATAATCGTGGTCGACGACCCGGTCGATTACGTATTCCGTGTTTTCCGTTTCCTCTCCTTTCTCTGAACTGTTTCCTTCCCCCTTCTGAAGATCTTCCAACTCATCCTCTTCTCTGGACTTTCCGAACTCGCGTAGGCCTGGAAGTTTCTCCGCTGTCGGCGTTTGACTAACTAAATTATCTTGGTCCCCTGACGTAGGCGCACGGGTGTGAGGACGTTCCTCGTTCTCCATTACCTCTCCTTCTTCGTTTAACTCCGGCTCTCCCAGGAACTGTAGCGCTTGACGTAGGCCAGTTATTGGCGCATAGTCCATCGGGCTTGGGGCTAACTCCATCCTATCTCGCGATACGCGTTCCTCCTGATCGCCAATGGCAATGACTACCGTATGTTGATCCGATCTTCTGACCTGAAAGGTCCTGTGGCGACTTGTGCCAGCTTGTGTTTCGGTTCGCTAGCCATGCCCTGCTCCTTCCGGAGGAACACGTAGGACCCCGGTGGGATCTCATATTGCGGTTTGCGAAGGCGTGCGTCGAAATTTCGCTTGTACCGGGCTTGTTCCTTCCGTAAACTCCTATCGGCGCTTCGCATTAGGCTTTCCAACCACGACTGCCATTTCAGGTAGTATGCTCGTGACGAGCTGAGGTTCTCCAAAGTTGGCTGCGCTTGTAACGCAATGCTTCTCGGCGCCCGAGCTAACACCAGCTCGAAGGGCGCAATGTTCGTAGTTCGTTGAACTTGCGTGTTGTAGGCGAACTTCACAGCGTCGCTAAATAGGTCCCAGTCCTTGGGATGTTCTCCAACATATTTTCGCAACGCGGAAGTCAGCGTGCGGTTAAACCTCTCAACTTGGCCGTTGGCCTGGGGGTAGTACGTAGTCGTGAACACATTGCGTATGCCGAGAATTCGGCAGACATTCTGAAAGAACCGGGCCGTGAACTGTGTTCCATTGTCGGACAGCAGCTTGACCGGCGGTCCGTACACGAATACCCAATGGTGAACGAAGGCTTGTACGATGTGCGCAGCTGATATCTTCTTCAACGGTATGGTTCGTACCAGTTTCGAGTATCGATCGCTGATCACGAGAATATACCGATTTCCTCGTTTGGTTGTAATTAGCTCGCCGAGAATGTCGATGGCGACAAACTCCAGCGGAGCTTTGGGCGTGAACAGCTTCATTTCCTTCGTGTTTCTTCTTAACTTCACCCTTTCCCGCGCACATGCGGCGCAATTCTTCGCGACTGCATAGCAGTCTAGGGCCATCGTAGGCCAGTACAAATATTTTCTCAATGTCTTGTGAAGTTTCCTGCCTCCCGGGTGTCCTGCCAATTTTGCGTAATGGCTTAACTCTGGGACGCGGTCCCTTAACGATTGTGGTATCACCACTTGTACAAACTCCGCCGCCGTACGGCATAGAGTTCCTTCGAATTCCTCGGTCTCCATGCTGAACGTTCTCACCTTTCCGGCGTCCATTTCTTCCTTGATGCGGTTGCAGAAGGGGTCCACAGCTCGCTCGCGAATGAGCTCCTCCGGAGTGACAGCTTGGAATTGATCGAGGCGATCAGAGGCGGTCCCCCCCTCAAGAGCGAGGATGTCGTCTAACGCGTTAAAACTGTCCTCGTCCTCCACTGTACCCTCGGCCAGTTCGGCCATAAAGCATGGGATTTCGTCTTCGATTTCGTCACCGGTTTTTCCTGCAGTTCGTAATCTTGACAGGGCATCAGCTTGACTATTCGCCTTGCTCTTCTTGTACTTGATTTCGAAATCAAATACCGAGAGGGGGAGCCTCCATCGGATTAATCTCCCGCTGGGGTCCGTTACGTTCATCAACCACCTCAATGAGGCATGGTCGGTATGCACAATGAAGTGCTCGCCATATAGATATGGTCTTAAAGTCTGTACGGCCCAAATTACCGCTAGACATTCTTTTTTTGATACAGAATAGTTTCTCTCGGCTGCGGCTAACGTTCTTGAAAAGAACCGGATGGGTTTACGTTGCGCGTCTGGATGCGTTTGAAATAATGCAGCGCCGATTTGATAGTCGCTTGCATCGGTATCTACCGAGTAGGGTAGGTCCTTCTTTGGCAGCGCCAACACCGGCAGTACCAAGATGGCGTCCTTGAGCTTATGAAAAGCTTTTTCGCATGGTTCGTCGAATCTTTCCAACTAGACCGGTTGTCCCTTCTTCAATAGTTGATTGAGCAGATGCGCGATTTTCGCGTAATATGAGACAAACCGACGGTACAAATTACAAAGTCCCAAGAAGCTTCTGAGCTGGGTCTGCGTTTGAGGGTACTTCACTTGTTCCAACGCCGCGATGCGAGCGGCATCCTCCTCCAATGTACCTGGCCGAACGACATGGCCCAGGTACTTGATCTTTTCGACAAAAAATTCGCACTTGCGAAGCTTGAGCTTCACACCTTCCTTCTCCAATACAGAAAGTATCTCATCCACGTGCACTATGTGCTCCTCCCACGACTTGCTAAAAATTAGTATGTCATCCAGATACACCAAACAGCATTTCCAACGGAACGGAGAGAGCAGGATATCCATTGCTCTCTGGAACGTCGCTGGCGCGTTGGTTAGCCCGAAGGGCATTCTTGAGAAGCGACCCTCGCGCTCCGGGCAACGAGGACTGCTAAAAAGCTGGACAGGAAGAGCAAGAAGATGGCAGTTATCTCACAACGCCAATTTGACGTAGGCGACCAAGTATTGGTTGCCCGAGGAACAGCCTTGGGAGGGCTACCGAAGTGGCCTTGAGGAGAATCGAAGTACTACGGCCCCTGCAGTGTAGTACGGGTAAACCACCCGCGGTACACACTCGTGTCGCCGGGTTCGCGATACCGTCGACGTGACATCCACGCACGACGTTTAATCCCTTTTATTCAGAAACCCGCACATCTTATGTAGATGTGATGCATGGGGCAATTGGCCCATGGACTGGTGCGGGGATGAGTACGAGGAGTAGGAGGACAGAGACGGTGTAGTTGAGAAATTTCGATGGCATTGGACTCTCTGCGCTTTTTAAAGTCTGTGAGAAGAGTTGTTGAGAGTTACAGAAAGAGTCGAAATGAGACATCAACGGGAGTCAAGGTTGTCCGACGGAGAGGGGGCAATGTGCATTGTAGCGGAATGAGGAAAGAGGAGGCCGTTAGATGAAGAAACGTCGATGCTATAGGAGTTACTGTGACACAAGGGCTGGCATTGTGAGCTGTGAAGGCGGAGGAATGGTCCGAACGACTACAGAAGACGTCTACATGCAGGGTGCGTCGGTGTATATGCGGCTGAGAGACACTGGAACTACGGCAGCGTATGATTCAAATGGATTAGTGCATAATTCATGCGTAAGTTGGTGAATCTCTGACCGCATGCAGCCTTGTATGCGAGCCACAGGTCTTAGGCTTGATCAGTTGATGCGACTGTCACATAAATGACGAGTTTGTCGAGCCAAAGGGTGATGAAAGCATGTGTAGTGCAATACCCGTCTCGAGTAGGGGGGTGAAAGGAAGTGAAAAAGAAAAAAATTGGATACTGTAGTCCGGGTTTGGGGGACACACGTGTGCGACGAAGCGCACGATCATTTTAATTATTTAATTTATTTACTAATTAGATCTAGAATCTAGAGCCGGGAGCTACTGTACTCGCCCCGGCGGGGCTCTTTATTACTTAGCCCTTTGACCGAACAAGTCAATAAACCAACCCGAGTTGCCAGAGTTTGATATCGCCTTGGTCGAAGTCCGTATTTTACAAGACACTCCCTTTAACTACAGATTACTTTATCCTTTGCGCTCGGGGGTTCCCTTTTCTTTTCCTTTATTTCCCTATCCTTTTCTATCTCTAATTCTACCTATTTTCCCCTTATCTTGTGTTGGTGCCATCGGCCTCGGTTGCGACCGAACCGGTGTAGGTGTCTTTGCCATCGGGCGACACAGTTGACGTAGCGCTGCTACTGTGACCTATTTTCCGACGGAGACTGTTGCAACGACGTCTCCGTCGAAGGGCTTCGTCGCGTTGCAAGCCAGTGTTGGTACCATCGGCCTCGGTTGCGACCGAACCGGTGTAGGTGTTTCGAGCCATCTGGCGGCACAGTTGATGTAGCGCTGCTACTTTCATTTCATTCCGTCGGGCTGCGTTGCGACGCCCCCGTCGAAGGCGTTGTAGCGTTACAAAGTGTCGAAGAAGCTCAACAAGCATTGGCCTTACAACCCAGTGGAACCGGGGTACCTAAGTACGCGCCCCACCCCACACTCGTCGAGCAGTTCTCTTCGCAGGTCTCCACCACATCGATCCCGGGCCGGGCTATTTCTCTGTGCCCCCCCTATCAGGGATCTGAGCTAATACGAGTTGCAAGCTCGTTTAAACGGAGAAGGGAGAGTCGGACACTCCGTAGCGCTGTGCCATCGGCAGTTCTTCTTTTTGTTGTTGTTGTTGTTTTTGCTGGACCATCGGACCGCGGTCTCTGCCTGACAGGCGCATTGCACTACAATATGGGTCCCGGAGAATGCCCTTGAGCTCCAACTCCAGCTCCTTGTTACTGCTCACTCGGGTACGGTTGGACATTGGGGGGTTGATGCCACGGCGAGTATTTTACGCGAGGCGTTTTGGTGGACATTTTTGGATCAGGACACTGCGGCGCTAGTGCGGGGTTGTCTACACTGTATTGTTACGCGCGGTGAGAAAACCCACGTCCCCTGGGTACGGCTTTACATGGGTCACGCCCAAACGAGGTTCTGCATCTAGATTACTTGTACATGGGAAAGGGTACAGATTGCAAACGTTACATCCTAATTATCCGGGACGACCTATCGTCGAACAATTGGCTTTGGCCTACCGATAGCTGTAGTGCCGAAAATGCAGCTGATGCACTCGGTACGTGGATAGGCTGCTTTGGTTCTATAGATTACTTGGTCACAGACCAGGGTTCTCATTTTAAAAATGAGCTTCTCAAGTCTCTAGTCGAGGAGGCGCGGCCCCACCACCATTTTGTTACTGCATACTGCCCCTGGGCAAACGGGTCCGTCGAATGGATGTGTCGCGAGGTGCTTCGCGCTTGTAAAGCCCTCCTCAGTGAATGGAATCTCCCTACAGACTGGCCAGGAATAACGGAATGCATGCAAAGCGTGCTGAATCACGCCCCGTTGACCAGGCTGGGATTGCGGGATGCGAATGTCAAGGGGGTGTACCGGACTCCGCTTGAAGTTTTCACAGGACACAGACCAGTCCGTCCCCTGCTTCGCGCAATGCCAATATCAGAATATCCAACGGTAATTGCGCGTGATGAATTGAACATCAGAACACTAATTGGCATTGCACCCCTACAACACGTGGCGGATTCCATGCACCGCAAAGTGCTGGAGTTAACATCCGCCTCCCGCAAGCGCCGCGTCGACGCGCACAACGAAAAGACGGGTATTGTACGCCCTTCTTTTGTGGTTGGCGACTATGTGCTAGTTCGTCAGACGCGTTCCGGTGGGCATAAGCTACAGTTCGAATGGCGGGGACCCCGTCGAGTGACGAAGTCTCTGTCAAAATGGACCTACGAAATCGAGAACCTGCTTAACGGAAAGCGGGAAGTGGTTCATGCCCGAAGAATGTTACCATATAGACCAGATTTGCAAGGAACCCCGGCCTCGCAGAAGCTCATCGAGGCTTCCGCTAGCCTGGACCGTGACTATCAGGTCGCCAGTTCTCTCACAGAGGTAAGGGAAGATAAGGGGGAAATTTTAGTGAAGGTTCAATGAGAAGGTTTGCCTGACGAAGTGGATCACACGTGGGAGCCGCTGTCCAACCTGACTGAGGACCTGCCGGGCATGCTTGAGGACTTCTTGCACACCAGCGGCGACAGAAGTCTCAGACGACGAGCGCTCGCGCAGGCCTCTTTTCAATAGAACTTCTTTTCGTAGGTACTTTAGAACTTCTGGGGCGCTGTACCGTCCTGCGTCGCGCTGCGGCTCTTCGTCGATCGCATCCGGTCGACGTGCCTCTCGGGCCGGGGCGCTCTGGTCTACTCGGGGCGACCGGATGCGTGAAGGCCCTAGGTGTAGTCCGGGGGAGGGTTCTGGCGTGTAAGGCACATCGGTGGCCCGGCCAAGGACCCAGTGCTGTGAGACGGAGAGCGGCCCCTGCCAGCCTTTTGTTTCAAGAGCGAAGCGAAATGCCACTACCGCGCGCGACAGTGAGCCTTGTGATAATGAAGGCAGCCCCCGACAGATCCCCAGAGAAGGGGATCATCCGATCGGGGAGCATCGCCAACGGAGCCGCCCTTCAGAGAAACCCTCGTCCTCGCTTCCTCCCGACGCGCGCGCCTCCCTCACCCGAAGACGTCGTCCACGCTTGCTCGCGAGGAACTTCGAACCCGCCGGTTGCCACAAAGTGAGCGAGGAGGTAGGGGAAAGCGTGTTGGGAAGGGGGGCTTGGGAAGGGGCTGGGAAGCGGGAGCAATACTCAAGTAATACTCATTTTCATAGTACTGCGTAAACTCATTTCTGCAATTTGCTATGCAGAATTCTGAAATGGCGGGCTCCATTGTACTACCCAGAATAATTTCTGACGTTTGTCAGAATTCTAGCAATGAATATCTGTAATATGTTTGTGATGTTGTTAAGTTGATCGGAATATGTCCGAAGGACCGTACCAAGATCGGCATATCATAGGGCCATGGGCCATGAGGTGGCGAAAGCCATTTCGTCCAATAAGTACGCTCCGGACCGCCGCCATCCATACTTGGATGGCTGGTATTGGGCGACGTATGTAGTTGGACCAAAAGTGAGAGTTTCGTATGCGCACCATAGTAAAGGGGGGCGCCCCAATTATGGAACAGTGCCCTAATGTTCGAAACACCCATATTATTTGAAAAAAGTGTCATTTTTCGGGCCCGGGCCAGCAGAAGACCTCTCTCCTCACCCTATTATGCCTCAATGCAGTAAACGACGTAGATCAATTTAAAAACAAATGTGCTCATTGGCTTCAGCGGTGTCTGGTACCCTATTGTCAAGAACGTCACAGAAAGGGCGGGCAAATTCGAGCTGATATTCGAATTCATGTCTCGAAGACACGAAGTTACCGCTCTTTTCCGCACGGAGCTTAAGTTCATGATCCATATGCTTTTATGCATGACGTCCTTTGCGCCTGCTAACGGCGCATTCCCACGTCGGTGCATTCCCACGTCTCGAGACTCCGCACGCTCTCTCCTGCCATGAAGGGCGCCACAGCTGCACGTCCCAATCAACGGAACATTGAACAGGCACTGTCTGCGGTCCGGGCTGGCTCAACGTACCGCTATGCAGCTGCGAAACACCGTATACCCATGACCAAACTTTAATATCGAGCAATGCAAGACGGGCCGCTTCTCACTCGCATCAAAATCGGCCCAGGACGACGCCCGGCATTGACAGAGTTCGAAGAACAACTTGTTGTAGAAATGATATGCCGGTACGCAGAACAAGGACTACCGCTCCGACGCCAGCTTGTTCAGGAAGCTGTTAGTCAACTCATGAGTCGCGTGCCCTCCTCTCGAAAAATGCTGCTACCTTTTGTCAATGCATATCCTGGCCCGAAATGTTTGCGCCTTTTTATCAAGCGTCATGGTGATAAACTGAAATTGGGGCGTCCATTACGTCAAGAAGCAGTTCGGTATGCGGCGTGTAACGCAATGACTTTGACAAATCATTTCGCAACGTTAGAAAAGAAGTATCAAGGACAACAACATTCAGGTGAGGTGCGTATGGAGCCTCGACGAAACTGGGGCAACTCCGGCAAAAGATTGCAGGGGTGTTTCTGATGATAATTTTTATTTGACTCGTGCAAGGACAAGGGATGCAAAAGTTGGGCATTTTGTGAATGTCAATCGTGTCACGATGATTCCCGCAATATGTGCAAATGGAGATGCCATGAAGCCCTTGTTCGTATTCAAGGGAAGTCGCTTACCTTTTCGTCAGGTTGTGCGAGATGGCATTAATACGACTGATAGCGTAGCAGACTTCTTACCATCCGAATCCCTCCTGGCGTGTCGTCAAGAAAATGGGAGAGTCAATAATGAGATATTTTACAACTGGGCCATTCACTTTGTGAAACATGTCCAACAGCACACGCCAAACGGTCATAAGAAAGTGCTAATTTTTGACGGATATCGTTCCCATATGTCGCTTAAGGTCATCAATTATTTACATCATAACAACGTAATCGTTTACGCACTACCAGCGCATACCAGTGGAAGACACAGCCACTAGACGTCGATCTGTTGTCGCCTTTCAAAAAGTATCTTAGGGATTCAATGGATTTGGTGGTGTCGCGCGACAGTATAGACAAATTTGACGTATTCGACTTTTGCGGCATGCTGCAACATGCCTACGAAAAATTGTTCAGCAGGAAGAACATCATCACTTCTTTCCGTAAGTCGGGGATCTGGCCAATGAATCCGAGGCAGCTTATGTCTGCTCCCAGGCCAGCAGGGTGTGATAATTTGGAAGAGGTAATGGACGTGGACCGGATGTGGTGGCTAATGGAGGCAAAGCGGATGGAGATAAGGGACACTGTCATCGGGGCCAACGTCAAGATTTTACATTCTGGCTATCTAGACACTACAGAGGGCCTCGTTCTGATGTCGGCCAATGCTTTGGCACTGGCGCAAGAAAATTGGGCTCGTGTCGCTTTGAATAAAGTAGTTTCTGAAGAGAGAGCAAATCGCCTAGCCATGAATCGTGCCCGGCGGAGTGCTAAGAGAAAGAAGGAATTTGACCGTTGCTGCAGTGCGGCGTTGCAGCGAGGGGCTCGCTTGGCAGGATTATCTGTAGAAGCGTTCAATGCGAACGTTCGTTCAATCGAAGAGAGACGTGCAGTTGCGCGCAGGCGTACTTTGAACAAGAAGGCAATTGAGATTCGGAGGCAGTTTGAGCCGTTTCTCGGTTTGCAGCGGCCTTAAACTGGTGACGTGGCAGTCGATTTTCATACATACAGTGTCTTTTTTTTATATAAAATTTTTTGTTTGTTCGATATTTAGGGCAAATTTGACATGTAGAAAACCTGTGATTGCCTGCGCGTCCGTGACAACTTTGTAGCTTTCTGTGTCATCGACGGCATTGCGGTGCAACGTTGTGGTGAAGAACACACCGCACGGAGTCCGTAGAAAAAAAAGATCGTCAAACCGAGCTCAGGAGGGTCTTTTTTTAATTAAATAAGTTCGTTTTTTTCAATAATTGGGGCACCCCCCCTTTAGATTTAACTATTAATTTGTAATCTACACTCGACGACGGCGCGGTATCGCGCCCACCAGTCTCGGACTGGATGACATAAAGTTGTGTGACCTGGGGCAGCTCTCCCCTCACACGGGAGAGGAACTCACTCTCGGTCACGCATATTGCTCACCCTTCAATGCAAAATGGCAACGACGAAGACTTGCATTGTTGCTGACATGTCGGCAGGAATACAGCGGAGGCCCGAACAAATAGGAGGCAACATCCGTATGTAGTCCGTCCGTACTGCACCATCTCGCGACATCACGGCATGAGAATTTGCATCCACCTCTGTCGATAGATAGCCTTGCTATAAAAACTCAAGTGACCTCGTCAACTCGTCTCATGATCTAGTCGAAATGGAAATCAGGCGCGTAAATACACCTTGTAGACCACTGTACTGTATGGACAGCAGTTTCAATATCGCATGGTGAACGGGGGGAATGAGGATTTTGCCAGCTAACATTATATTATCTCAGCTAGAGTCGTCAAGGTTCTAAAGAAACAACGTGTTCACCGAATAAGTCCGACTCGAAAAATCTAGTACATGTACTGTACCTCCGATATCAATACGACCAAGTCCCGAATGAGGCATCTTCATACTGTACAGATTCTTCCCACGGCCCCCTCTGTAACGCAGATAGTATGATATCTCGTACTAAATGTCACTACTTTAATAGGTGGTCCCGCCCAGTACTGTACAACTTGTACTTGGTATGAGTATGGAGCCCATACCCTCCCTGACGCGTTGTCGTCTTATACAAACGCCTCACCGATCAAGCAACCCTCCATTCACCACACGCCCTCATTTTTCCTGTGCAGTGGATACTGATCACAGATGCCCTCCACGAAAACAATCAGGCAAACAAGCATTGTTGCCGTATCATGACATCTACTCGCATATCTGTCGCCTGACCTCACACGACGACCTATCTTTCATATTGTAATTTTCCATCCGTGGCGTGCTTGTTGCCCAGATCATACTAATACGTCCATCTCATGTATTTATCTTTGCTTCTTTCTTCGATGCTGCAATCAGAAACACACCACCTTCGGCATGAACACACCTGTTTCGGGGACTTCAGCCACTAAAAATCTGCATTGCACAGTACTAGAGGCCTTTACATAGCTGCAAGATGCGTCTTGTGGTTTCAAGCTATGTCAAAAGTATCTCTTTGAGCGACTTTTTTCAAAATATCCAGGAAGGACAAAAGGATATCAGTTGTATATACAAGTGGTATCCTTTTGTCCTTCTATCGGGAATTTTTTTTGCCCACCCTTCACCGCATCTCTTGTCATCTACTGTGAGCAACACATCCGTAGGAGGCGAAGCACGAACATAAGCGCCTACCGCCACCGCAGAAGTGAAACAAATAGTGAGAGATGGTTGCCGTCATTACTGAAGGAAGTACTTCCTATTCTCTCGTGTCGGAGATCAGAAGCTAGGGCCTGCTGTTTCTTTTCCCCGTCTTTTTCAGTCTGCCGTTGGGACTCTTGTCTGCTTTGAACACAGATTGATGGCCGATGCACATTGAGAACAGGGGTGTGAAATACTGCCTGCACGTACAAGTAAAATAGTACAGTACAGAAGTGCACGTGAGTCCGGCACGGATTCAAAAGGGTAAAAGTTTGGTTAATGAAAAGAAGAACAGCATTGTGGAGCTTGGAAAAAAAATTAATGCTCGTTGTTGCGCCATGCTATTGAAAAGTACGGCGGCCCTTGGGTAGAGTGCATTGCGCAGTCCTAAGAAATGCTCATAAACAGACGTACGCCACCGGCAAAAGGAAGGACCAGGTCACATTCACACACTTCTTCGTACAGCGTTGGATCGGCACCTCCAGGGCTGTACGCCATAACTTTATTTGCCCTAATACTAAAACGCTAGGGGGGTACTGACGAAAAATGCATCCCACGCATCCATTCGCTCCCGACCTACCAACCATTACAAAGCAAAAATTATCTCCTCCGGCTCCGCGGAGACGAACGGCCCGAGCAGCCCGTCGGGCTCCATCGTGTACATGGGCTCCAGCCCGTCGCCGGGCCCCGGCGATTCGCTCAGGTTATCCGTGGGCCCCTCGCCGGGCGCGTCCCCACTCGTCAAAATCTCCCCAAGGAACTCGTACAAGTCGCAGTCGTCCTTCAGCACGTCGTTCCTCGTCGAAAAGTACCTCACATCCGGCTCCACGCCAAAGTTCTCGATGATCCCACCGGCACTCGTTCCGCTGCGGTAGAACCGCGCGAACGCCGTTGTGAACCCGGCCGCTACCGGCGGGAAAAACTCGGGGAAGAAATCGGACAGGACCGAATACGACACCGTCGACGCGCCGCCCGCCCCGACGTTGTCGGACACGCCCACCACGGTCGAGAACCCGTAGTCCTTCTGCAGCGACGTGAACAGGTCCCCGCCGGAGTAGCACAGCCCGTCTACGAGCGTCACCACCGGCCCGAAGTACGCGCGCGGCGCGAACCGCTCCGCGAATCGCGCGTCGTACAGGCTTGCCGACGGGCCGGAGAACGGCTCCCCGATGGCCAGCGCCGTGTTCACCGCGCTTCTATACTGGAAGAACGGGAGCAGCTCCTCAATGTCCTCCGTGCCTTCGGACAGGAGAGCGGCCAGCGCGGCCGCGATCGCGTCCGTCGCCCGCAACACGGTCGGGTTGGCCGCCACGGTCTCAGCGACTAGCGACTCCGCCAGCAGCTTCACGTAGTTCGGCCGCCCCCCCGCGTTCCCGCGCAGGTCCATGATCAGCCCGACCTTCGGCATCAGCCGCAGGATGCGCGCGATTTCCAGGGCAAGGTCCAGAGTTACTTCCGCTCCGAAATCAGGGATCACGAAGCGCCCGATCGGCCCGGACTTGGTCAGGATGATCTCCGCGGAGAAGTTGTCTTCGAAGTCGGACTTCACCTTGATTGGCACGCGGCCCTCGACCACGATGCGCGTGCTCACGTCGAGCGGTTGCGTGGGGACCGCCTCGAATAACTTGCGCTTGTCCTCGTCTGTGAAAGTGGCGCGGCCACGCGAGCGGCTGAGCGTCTCGTACGCAGCGGGGTGGACTGTACCGGTTATGTTGTTGATCTGGAGAAAATTGTCAGGGATGACGACATACTTCCATGGGAGAGTGATGGAAGTCTGCGTGCGGTCTGGGGTGAGGTAGACAATGTCGACGGAAGCGTTGACCGGGATGCGTTGGGCCTGCAGGATTCGAACGGTGAGGGAGTTGATAGCGGTGTCGATTTTGGCGGCTTCATTGGAACCATAAGAGTCATTTCCCGCGGCGAGAATGTGCTCGTCGATGGGCACGCCGTCGATGGAGACAAGCTCGGCTCCCACGCCGAAAGAAGACGTCGGCAAGATACTTGAGATAACGTCGTCGACAAGATACTTGCGTTGGGTAGAGTTGCCTTCGTAGAACTTTCGGACGGAAAAGCCAAGCAAGGCAGCCGAGCTGTTCAACGGAGGCGGTACGAGAAAGATGGTGTGCTTGTCATCCATGAGTGTGAAGGCGTTGATCATCTTGTCGTAGAACTGGACGTTGGTCATTTCCTCAGTCGGGTTGACGGCGTCCAGGGCGGCCGGAAAGTCGACTTTGAGAAAGTTCTCGTGGAGGAATCGATGCGGGTTGAGGTTTGTGTAAACCAACTTTGCGGCGTCGATGATGTCGAGCTTGGCCTGGACTGTGAGATTGAAGGCGTTTGCATCTCGGAGCAGTTGGTCGAGGTCGACGAAGTAGGGGCGGTCAGAGTTTGGTACATCGGAAAACTGGCGACTCGCGTGCGGGATGGAGAGGCAGGCACGGTGAAGAGGGGCGCAAAGGCCTACGAGGCGTGGGTCATCGGTGAGGCAATGCGAGTGGCGCTCGCAGCGGAGGGAGAGTGAGATGGGAAGAAGGAGGAGGGAAATGAGAGCGATTAAGGAAAGACGAGGCATGATGGGAGTGGGGCGATGGTGATGCGGCGGCAAGGGAGGGGCGGGTGTAACGAGTGTAAACGAGGGGGTTTATAAAGGGTTTGTTGATTTCCAACATAGCGGGGGTGGTTTCGCAAAGGCGGGGGGGGGGGGGGGGGGGTACGTGCGCAGGAGTGATTTACGTACAGTGCACACGCGAAAGCTTAACGTACTCTCTGCCTCACTCTCTCGCGCCGCGTGGCGAGTCAGGGGGGATCGGATGGAATTTGGGAGTGGGGCAGAGTCTCTCGGCGATATAAGTTATGGTAGGGGGGAGAGGTGGGTAGAGGTGTGGTCACGGGGAAGCACAGTAAGGTTGGCGCATTGTTGCCTCTCTGGCAATGTTGAGTTTGAGGAGCGGAAAGGTGAGTCGTTGTCCTTGGGATGGGGTACGGCAAACGGTACGGTGTTGGTACAGTAACCGGTTACGGTGTTGAAAACGGTTCCCGCGCGACTCGACATGCATATTGAGGCCATCCCAAAGCGCTTTTGATGTAGGTTGATGATGACACGTGAGTACTGTGCACTGTACTCACATGCGTTTCGCGCATACCATACCCTTGGGTATGGTTAAAGGTTTACTTTACGGACCGTACATGTGTCTCGCATGGCAGAGTTGTGAGTGTACTGCCCCGTGCACGCCATAGAATTTGTCCCCCACGGGCGACTTGTGACATGAGTGGTGAGTGTGCCCACCCGTTTATAGCTTTATTTGTCCTCCACGGCAGACTCGTGAGTTAGTCAACCCCCCCAGGAGCATGGTATGGACTCGATACAAGTTGTACGGCAGTCGGTCTACCGTAGTACGAGGGCAACAAGGCACAGTAGATTGTGGGTGTGAGAGATGCACGGAATGTGTTGATGCAATAATGTACAGTATTATGATATATTGGAAAGGCGGGAGGAAGGTTTGGGCAAGTGGGTCAGAAACGAGTGTTTTGAATGAGTGTTTTGAATGAGTGTTTTGAATAGTGGCTAGACGTGGCGAGCTGTGGATGTAGGCAGATCCTCTGGCAGGTTGTGTCAAGTTGGGATATGCTCTTAGCGAACGGTGCTTTCTTTCATGACAGATGGCGCGCGTCGGCGAGGGGGGGGGATGGAAAGGGGAGCGCAGGGTTGTCTGTTACGCGTGGCGGTCGAGGCGCCGGCGAGGGAGCGGGGGAATGCGAAACGGGGGTATCTATCCCTGGGCAAACTCAGGCAAGCTAAGACACTCCCCTAACTGCTGGAGCGGTTTCTTATTCCGATTCGCTCGGAGGCACGCGAGGCGCGGTGGTGGTGTTGGACTGTTTTTCTGGCACAGGTACGGTATACGTAGCAGGAGGAGAGGTGAGTTTTGAAGACGTAAGGGTTCGTCTTCGTTCGTTGTTTCTTATCGCCCGGGCTGCTACTGGTCTGTGCCCTTGGTACAGTACTGGTGCCGCGATAAATTAATAAAAAACTGGCGCAAGTTGGAACACAGAGCGTCCTTTGAGTTTTTGGTAACGGTAATTATAAGGCTGCACGTGCAGTATATATATACACTAGGGTATTTCTAGTGCATACGGTATGATGCGAAGCTGGGCGACTCCTCTTGGCGGTTGCGCTCTTGGCGGTTGACCGGTACTGAATGTGGCGTGTCCTAAAAGTACAGTATTTATGTGTGTAACTGAGTGTGGTTTCTCCTCGGCGTCGGTGGTTTGCTCTATCAAAAGTCTGGGCGCACCGCAGTGAAGAGGCGATCATGTGTACGGCACATACACACACGCCCAAACCGTAACATACTTTTACCGTTACGATACCAAGGGTAGTGTGAGAGACAGAAGATGTATCAGTATCGCAACGGTCCGACGTAAAGAGGTGAGTGTTTTTGTTGTGGGCATCTGGAATTCAGAATTGGTTGTGGCACCGCGGACAAGCACCGCAGCAGATAAGATAGGCAGATAAGAATCAAACTGATGAGCAATGGTAAACCATTTACCTGTAAACCATTTGGTTTAGAGGGTAGGTAAACATTATTAACATTACATTGTAGCACGACAGTGTTGCTTTTGCCTCATGCTGCATCTGTTAGGTGTAATGCAGTTGGAAACATTTGTACTGTCACTGCTGTGCCGTTCACAGAACGTTCACAGAAGCACCATCTCCTCGTCCGACACGAGACAGCTTACAGTACTGTGGAAAGAGCCTTTTACCAAGAGCCTTTTACCAAGAGCCTTTTACCAAGAGCCTTTTACCAAACCAATGCAAGGGCCTGTCCATCGTGTTACGAATACTTTACCTACGGTAGGTTGAGGCCTTCAACCCGGTTAAAAGGTTTCGAGAGAGCGGGAGAGTGCTGAAAGTGGAGTGGGAGGAGATGGAGCGTCTGTGAACGGTACAGAAACTTTAGGAATGTTTTACAAGCGGTTGGAGAATCAAGTCGCGCGGCTCCGCAGCGCACGTGCGAGGGTGCAGAGGGGAGCGGTTTCTGCGCAGAGGAAACCAGGCAGAGGAAACCGGGTTGGAAGAAAGCACTGTTGACAGTGTTGACAGTGTTGACATCAACAAGATGTAAATTTAGGGCAGCGGCTGGCGGGTACGCCCTTAGAAGATTGGGAATGGGATCACTCGGCAGGCTGCGTAGCGGACGGTTATGGTTATGGTTATTTATGCAAGGCGAAAAGTGACAAGTGCCCGGGCGGGCGGGCCCGGGTGTCGGATTACGTAGTGCATTGCACTACGTCTGCGTTTGCACTTGGTTTGTGTGCGCGCCCAATCCCTCTTTCCATGCGCACAAGTGGGGGAGGGAGCACGTGCCCAAATGGACAAAGTGTCCATGTCGTGATGGTTGGGCGAGGTAGCCCGAGTGAACTTTGCCTCTCTCTCTGAGAGACGAGAGACTCTCTTTGCCTCGGGACTAGATCGAGAGAAAGGGCATGTGTGTGGGGAGGGCGCGGGAAGGCAAGAGAGTGGGATGCGTCTTGAGATGCCTCTTGTTGCAATGATTGGTCTCGTGATGGATTTTTTTGCATATTAAACAGCCCTTAGATAGTCAACTATTGGTCAGTACAGTACTGAATATCTTCCACGTGTACACACGCAAACTGGCACTTTTTTTTGAGAAAAATAAAAGATAATTTATTTATTCAAGTGACAATGGACAGCCCAGCCCTACTGTATGACCCTCGACCTACTCCTGGGTAAAGTTTACTGTACCCTTCACGCAACATTATCTCTCTCCTGTCACGTACACGACTGTGCCTTCATTGAGTGCCGCGGGATTAGATCTTTGATCCTCGCAAACATCTTTACCTCTCAAACATCTCTGATCCGCCGAAAAGCCGAAAAGATCCTTGATCCACCCGCATCGCCGACACCACATGTGCCCGAAAACCGATCACAGACACGCGTCCGTCCCGCCGCTGCCACCCCACCATAAATTTTCACATTATTTCCCACAATAATCTCCCTCCACTTTTCCGTCTGCCCACTCCCGTCGTTTCTCGCCGCTACATTTAACCGCCTCGCCGCCCCCCCTCCTGTCACCTGTCCTGCTTATTCATAGTCCGTAAGTCGTTCGGGGATCTTACGAAGAAATAT